>NC_091441.1:43474297-43694297 GCF_964237555.1 Oryctolagus cuniculus | reverse complement strand
TAGATGCATCAATTTCCCCTTGTAATTTTATTAATTTTTCATTTATTAAGTTTGAAGCTATTTAATAAGTGCACATAGTATCTAGACAATTACTACGTTCTGGTGAATCCATTCTTTCCTTATTCAGTAATGAATATTTAATGCCCCAAAGCTTTTGTCTTAGAGTCAATTAACTGATTTATTGGTAGCACACACACAGACTCATGCACATCCATGTTCTTTCAAGATTATGTTTTGCATGTAGAATAGAACTACATTTTATTTATGTATTTCCCTAGAATCATTTCTCTAACAAGTAGTAGATTACAATTTAACAAGATATGAGATATTAAATAAAGCCTAGCACTACCACATTTTCAGGGAACTTACCCTTGGATTAACAGAATAGTTCAGGTGCCACTGTTTAGTGCAGGCTATTTGTCTTCTCTGTAGTCTATGTGAAACTGATGTAATTTTCAACTCATTTAGGGCTAACTGTAATCCTAGTATGACTGTGCCCTTCAAGTACTTACCTTCTCTGGCTGTCATTAAAGGTAAATTTCTCTATTTAATAAACACATATTAATCAACATTAGCTTAAAAACAGAATAGGGTGCTTTCCTATGAAGCATAAAATAACCTTCTGAGATACACATTCTACAGATATTTAAGAAGACACAAGAGCACGGCACAAATCACTGACAAGTAGCTGTGCAGGGCATTAGGCAAGCGAGAAAAGAGAAGCGTGCGGATCACAACAACCCTCTACTCCCATCCCCCTCCTGGCAAATTATGTCATATTTCTAGCAAAACTAAAGATTATGCATAGGTTGAATTAGACCTCCACCATAATATATTTTTAGACTGATCTGAAATCAATTTTGATGGTTTAAAGTTTTAGTGGAAGTCTATAAATATTAATCTCTCACACATTGAAAAGTTATTCACTATTGTCCTGGAACAAATTTAGATGAGGTTTTAATATTTAACAACTCAAATATTATAAATTCTAAATTAAGGTTGAAAAGAAAACAAATTTATTTTAATAAAGAAAATGGTAAATTTTCCTTTTACTGCATTGTCTTGTATTTTATCTTCTTAAAACATTTTGTCTTAATCCATTTGTGTTTAATTTTTCTGATCTAAATTCACCCTCATTAAAAAGGAGAGAGAGAAAATATGCAGTTGATCACCTTGGCCTTTTTGTTGTAATTTCAGTGAGGTTTTCTACAGTCAATTAAAAGACAAGAAATTATTTGCCACATTGGCCTTACTAATCTTTCCTCTACTTGCATTTTCTGATTCTTGGTACAGAGCTCTGTAAACTGCCTGTGTTTATTCAGTCCATGACTCTTCTACTCAAGCTTCAAATTCAGTATTTTGCTGAAATCTGACAAATTATTCTGATAAACCACAGGTTGATCTCAAGTGTGAATCACTTTGCCTGCAGTCTTAGAAATTTAGGAGGGAAAAGATTCTTATCTTGCTTCTGTTTCCAGCCAATTTTTGGCTTGTGGGAGAAAAGAAAAATATTGTAGTACAGAGAGACAATTACTTCAGTTGAATCAAAATACTGCATGAAGGCAGGGTGAGGTATAGTATTTATATATATATATATATATACTGTATACATATGATACATACATATAATAATATATACATATGTATATACATTGTATATATATATATATATGTATACAGTATTTTCCAGTAAAATAAGCAACCCTTAAAAGTAGAAAAAGAAAGAAATTATCAACTCCCAACTTGACTCTCACTGGGATTAAACATGACAATAGGTCTGATCTGATTTCATCATCATTTAAAAAAAATCATCTATTATTTTTCACTTTATGTTTCTGTGTGGGAGCAAACTGTTGAAATCCTTACTTAATGTATACTAAGCTGATCTTCTGTATATTAAGATAATCGAAAATGAATCTTGATGTGAATGGAAGGGGAGAGGGAGTGGGAAAGGGGAGGGTAGTGGGTGGGAGGGACGGTATGTGGGGGAAGCCATTGTAATCCATATTCATTATTAAAAGTTAAAAAAAAAAGTAGAAAAAAATGAAGTGTGCATTTATTATTTTTCAGAGAGCCTGTGAAATCAAATTATCACAATTGCTTAGACCATAGGGTTTTGCATTCTCTGGCTACTGTTGAAGCATTAAATTTTCAAGGAGTTTCAAGAATCGGTAAGAAGTGTAGTAAGAAAGGGGCATGACAAGATGAAACCCTCCAGAATGCCTCCAAGAAAGACTAGATAATTATTTTATTCATTTACATTTCTATTCTGTATTATCTCAAGGAAATAAAAACTAATAAGCCATAGTTTTTGAATGTCACTTATAAAATATATCACCATGTATGTATTTATCAAACTATTTTCAGTAATATCTGAAGCCACTTTAAAGATTTAAGTTAAACAGAAGCTCTACCTGTGTTACACAGGTAAGTGGTAAAGTAAGTGGAGAAAACCTACTAATGAAGTAAGTGGTGAAAATTTACTAACGCATTTGGACTTGATCATGGGCTTCATCTCCAAAGAAATCTCAGTCAGTATTTACTTACTCTCCGTGCAGAGATAAAGCACATAGCAGTAAGATCATAACACTAACAAGTGGAAAGCTCAAGTTCAAGTCCTAATGCAGAAAATTCCTGGCTGTGTGAATGTGGGCGAATTGTTTACCCTCCAAGATTTACAACTCAACTGGGAATAATATTATTTCTCATTTTTAGATTTCAGATTCATGGAGCAGGGGGAATGTAATGCAATTATGAATGTTAAATGGCCCACTAAATGAGAGGTTATATCCTTAACTGAGATATGATCTTGTCTTATCAGCAATAATAAGGGATTCAGGGATTATTTATATTAAGGTCTAAGACTTATTCAAGTTGATATGATTCATTATGTTAATTAGGGTTCACCAGAGAAACAGAAGCAACATACAGAAATATCTCACAATAATTATGTTTGGTAATTTAGTCCACAATTTAAAAACTCAAGAAAGCAACAAACCAGAACAGAAATGGTACTGATGGTTCTTGAGGTAAGACATAAGTGAATTATTGAAGTATTAACCCTTCTGCAATTGAGAATATTAGTAATTGTCAAATGGATAGTTAATAACTCTTGTAATATTAATATATAATATCAATACACCATTATACACTATTATAACATATTATAATACACTATTATTAATATGATATTATTACAATAGTATATTATAATATTTATATATTATATATAATATAGCAAATAAACTATAATATTAAACACTATTATATTATAATACAGTAATGTATTATAATACACTATTATAATATTATTGTAAAAATCCAACACTAACTTTCAGCTTGGTCATTATGTTAAGAAATATTTTTTAGCAAAATTTACTTAAGATGTGGTGGAATAGTTAATTTTCACACTATTTTAATGCAGAAATTTTACAAAATTGTTTCCTTTCACTTATATTTTTTAATATTCTCATCACTTTTAATGACTTAAGAAATGTGCAGGTACATATAATTTCTCTTCATGTGTTGTAAATCACTTACAGTTTGCTATAGTAGATAATAACTAAGGAAATCATATTACAGGGTATAATATTTTTATAGGATCCGATAAAGAGTTTATATCAGGATACTTTGAAATGTTTCTGTAAAATAGGGGACGGTGTTGTGCAGCAGGTTAAGCTGCTGCTTGTTTTGCCTGTATCCCATGTGAGTACCAGTTTGTGTCTTGGCTGCCCCACTTCCCATCCAGTTCCCTGCTATGGCTTCAGAAGGCAGTGGAAGGTGGCCCAAATACTTGGACTCTTGCCATGCATGTGCAAGAACCAGATGCAGTTCTTGGTTCCTGGTTTTGTCCTGGCCCAGCCCTGGCCATTATGGTCATTTGTAGAGGTAACCAGTGAAGGGGGGCTCTCTCTCTCTTCCTCTCCTTCTCTTTCTGTAACTCTGCATTTCATTAAATAAATAAATCTTTGAAGAGAAAAAGTTATGTAAAATAGAATAGAATAAGTAAATATTTTAGTGCAAAAAATTGCAATCCCTACACACCAAACGTCTTCAAAATAATCATGGAAAATAAGTATTATGGAAAAAAAAGCTATGTATAGATTTCAAAATTTTTATACCAAAATAGATGTTTATTTTAATTTATTTTTAAGAACTTTTTGAAATGCACTCTTATAAATTACATGTTCACAGTACAAAATACACATGAGATGCATTTTACTGTTCTATGCTTTAGTTTTTACTGAAAGGGACTCAGAAAATTCCAATCCACTCCTATTGAAGGAGGTATTTAAATGGTGTATTGACTTGGAAGTGGAGGTTAAAATGGTGTGAACAATTCCTGCTGCCTCTAGAGCATCCTTTTGGTCTTATAATCAAATATTTTAAGGTTAAGCAGAGGAAAACAAACACTGAAAGAATAAATGATAGAAATATAGCAAATAACAGACTATAATATTAAACTGAATCATTAGAATGAAAGAAAGCAAGCCTGGCTATACTGCATGTTTAAAAAGAAGATCCACGTTTAGTTTTCACTTGTCCAAAACTGTGAAGGCATCTATGACTCATGTGAAATAAGGAATATTTAAGCTAACTGAGCTTCTCCTATATCCCATTAGTCAATAAACCCTAGAGGCAAAAATAAAGATTTAAGCAACATGAAATTTTTAGAAGCAGTGTTTGGAGATTGAATGCCTGTGCCTGCCTTCCCTCAATGGTTTCTTATCAAATATTTACATTGCTTCATCAAACATCAATAGATTTAAAAGTTAATCAAATCATTTTTATGAGCCTAGACAAAATATTTTCTTGCATGTAAGTGAAGACAGTTGATGGTTTTCATAAAGTTAATGCTCTTCTCCCAACTTCTCACCTTTGTTATTAAGTGGTTTAGAAAATAATAAATATTTTACAAGAAATAGAGGAATTTCTGGAGCAGACTATCAGAGGACAGACTGGTGGGAGGAAAATGGTTCACAGAGGATGAGGATATGAGCAAAATAAGTATATTATAAATGCACAAAACATACATCTGCTTCAAAGAATAGAACAAAAATACACAGAATGAGCTTTCTCACAATTATGGATGAACTGTGTTCATGAATATTCTTCCAGGAACAGAAGGGTTAAGAAAGTATAATTATCCCTATCCCCAAGAAGAATAAAGAGACAGTAATTTATGTTTTCAGAAATGGGAGCCAGAAAAAATATCTAAAATTCAAAGCAGTATAAAAGGTACTTTTAAATTCCTTCAGAATATTGAAAAGCATTATATTCCCTAATAGATTTAAATTACCATAAATAATTTGCTTCTCTTGGCCATTTAGATATTGCTGAAAATGTTAGTCAACCCTCATTTAATTTTGTAGTTATTTGTTAATTCTGAATTTGATTGCGTGGTCCAAATAGCAACTTGGGAGGCAAAATTTGTATTGTGTGGACTCAAATTCAAATGTGTATATTTCCATTGGTTTTGGCAAATATACATGAATGGGAAGAGGGCTTTTGGCAACAGCATCTGTATGTTATTCAACAGCTAAATGTCATTTAAAATTACCTTGTGCTTCGAAACAACAGAAGGAAATATAGCATTGTAGTATTAATCAGGTTTGAAATTAGAAAATTTTAATGTAAGAGAAAAAAAGAAGGCATTTCTGGAGTTACAACCCTGTTGGAGTGATTCAAATAGACCTGCTCAGATTTCTACTTGGGGTAGGCAAGCAGCCCAGTGCCCATTTCTGGGAAGTCCATCAGTACCTGGGCCCAAGAAAGGGGAGTGTGGGCAACGGCTAATTCAATTTCCTTATAGAGAGTAACATGTCTGACTTCCTGGTAAAGCAGAACATTCTGAGCTCCCCTGGGTAGTGCCTTTCTGAAGGGCAGAGGGCTGGGGAGGCCAGGAAAATTTAATCGTTTGTTCAGACAGATCCCCAGAGGATGTGTCAAAGTTCAAAGGAGGTTGTGTAAGAAAAACAACCCAAGCCCATCTTAATAAGCTCCAGTCACCTGGAAAGCCCTGGAAGGTCTCCCAGTAGGCTCAGGAAGGAAGGTCCCAGAATACTAATAGGGTCTTCTTTCCATTCCCCACTTTCAGTGAGTAGGCACAGCATAAAATTCTCAGGAGAGTCCTGAGTGTATGAAAAGACCTGTTTTACTGTACAGGAGAGAACAGGCTTTCAGGAAGCTGCTGCCAGAGGAACCCAATCAATGCTGAACTGTAAAATCTATTGTACTGCTGGTTAGTGCAGGGAGGACACAGGCCACACACCTCCCTTTTCGTGGCCTTTCTCTGTCTGAGGCTGTCTGACCACAGAACTCAAGAGCCATCTAAGGGCTCTGTAAGGTAAACTGAAAGATGCTTGAATTTATTTTTCAGATATTTCATACAATTCTTTTCAATCTTCCAGCAAATGATTAACATGGTTTTCAATCATTAAACTGCAGAAGTAATGATCATATCACAGAATCTCTAGGTATCTCAATACATATCTCTATAAATAATTCAGTTTCAATTAAATTCTAGGTGTTATTACAGTAGATGTGGAAAAACTGGAAATAAAGAATGAACTCACTATTAACCATCTAGTCACTTTTCAATTATCTTGAGTTTGAACTTGCCTTCCCTAAATGTCAGGCAATTTCAAGTTCTGTTACAAGTTAAATTGTTCTAAAATTTGTTTTGTTTCTATTTTTAAAGTAATCCCAGGCTATGCCAAAGAGGTTTTCCATACCTATTATAACTCATATAAGGATCAATTCTTTTCAGAGCCCTAAAATTATTGCAAGTTATCTAAAAGCCAGGCAGTTTAGATTAAAATCATTACTATTTAATTAAGAATCACCATATAAGTTTTCATAGGATTGTTCATTGACCACATTTATTTCATTGAGGAGTGAATGATGTATGCATAATTAAATGCAAGGAAACTGATGGAATAAATATAGAAGAGGTTTTCTGCAATAACAACCATCCTTCCCCTTCCAAAGCCACTTTAACAGTGCGAATAAGAATAGAAGATGAAGAGTCTGGAATCAGGGCTGCTGGAGATTTCTGTGGTGATGGAAATGTGCCTCAGTACAGTAGTAACTCATGTCCTTGGCTATTGAACATTTGAAAACATCTCAGTGGGATACAGGAACTGAATTTTCAATTTTATTTGCTTTTAATTAATAAAATTCAATAGCCACATGTGACTAGTTTCTATCATATTCAATAGTTCAGTCCTAGATAAACTTACATTTAGCCAACAGTCAAAATAGGGATGCAAATGAATAGGGTTTAAAGGAGAAAAATTTCAGCTCATCAAAGGTGTACACATGGGATAAACAGGCTTACTATTTATGGAGAGTTGCAACAAGTTGGACCCCGTGATGGAATAGTCTAGATATAATACACTGAGATTTAAAGTTTCACTATGTACTGTAGAATGTACTAGGGTTTAACTGGAGCTCTGTTGAAATATAGTAACTGTATAATCCAATGCCATTAGCTTCAATTAGATCACACAATCACCTTTCTTTACATAATATGTTGTCAACATGCAAATCTTCCCATTATGTAAAGAGTATATGAATTCACCACAGGGGATTGTCTAGCTTCTGTGAATTGCTCTCAAGCTCTCCTCCATAAAATCATCATCTACATGGCTTTACATAATAGACTTTATGTATTTTTCACAACGACAGAAGGATCCAGCTCACCCCTGAGCAGGAGGACAATGATTTCTTTCCCACACATCTGCACTTTTTTGCTTATGATTAGTGAAGCAGAACAAATTATTGGGAGTATAAGGTAAGGGGGAAAAGAGAAGGAGAGAGTGAGAGTGAGAGCAGAGTGAGAGTGAGAAAGTGAGACAGAGAGAGAAAGAGAGAGAGGGAGGGAGAGAGAGAGAGAGAGAATATCTTATCTGCTGAGTTACTTTTCAAATTCTCAAAATACTGAGTGCTGGTCAAGCTGAAACCAGGAACTGGGAACCCTATCCAGGTCTAACATATGGGCGGCAGGGATCCAGCTATTTGAGACATCACTTGTTGCCTCTCAGGGTATGCATTAGCAGTAAGGTGGAATTTGAAGCAGAGCCAGGATTTGAATCCAGGCACTCTGATAGAGGATGTGGGTGTCCCAAGCACGTCTTAGTTGCTAAGTCAAATGCCTGCTTCTGAATACAATTTAAAATGGAATTTATGTAAGTATTTAAAATTCATTTGTTAATATGAAACATTTCTCTCCCTCCAAAATTGTGCTCTTTAGGGTATTAAGGAAAGTGAGGAAATTTTTAAGAAGATAATAATCAGCTGCAGCTCATTATTCCTTTGCTTACTTGGGTTTAATCAAGATCTCCAAAGCAGCAACATATTTTATTGGAACAATGTCTTTCACTCAGTCTTTGCATATCCACGTAATATTCACTAAGCACTAACATAAGCCAGTTATCTACCGGCACTGATGATTAAAAAAAAAGTCACCTTAGGTGGGGCTTTTGGTGCAGCAGTTAAGAAGCTACTTGGGATGCCTGCATCCATTATCAGAGTCCCTGGGTTTGAATCCTTATTCTGCCTCTGATCTGGCTTCCTGCTACTCTGATCCCTGGGAGGGCAGTAGATGATTGCTTGGGTTCCTGCCACCCATAGTAGAGACCCAGGTCCCAGATTGAGTACCTGGCTTTGGTCTGGTACAATCCTGACTGTTGCAGGCATTTGAAAAGTAAACCAGCAGATGAAATTCTCTCTCTCTCTCTCTCTCTCATTTTCAAACAAAAGGAAGAAAGGGTCACCTTACCTGCCCTCAAACTGCATAGTCTGGTATAGACAAGAGTGCTGAAAAGACAGTCTAAATAATAAGAGATATATGTAGACTATGATACAAACATATAAGAAGAAAACTTAGCCAGGATTGAGTGAAACAACCAGAAAAGACATCATATGGAACAGAATAGCTGATATGAATCAGGTGTAGCAGAGTGCATTCTTGCATGAGATAACCCCAGAGAAAACAGTGCGTGTGGCCATGAAGAACTCATTTTAAAAGAAATATACATAAGGATTTTTGAAATGTCTAGATCAAGCTCTCTAGTAGACAACTGGCTATAAAATCTGAAACTCAGGGGGAAGAAATGGGGTAGATATGGAAGAATTGGGTAGACAGTATTTTGCAGTATTTTCAGAACATGAATGCTACTCAACTGATCCCTGGACAGCATGCAGACCCAGAGGATGGAAATGTCAAGGGCAGAATGGCAAGTGAATCAAGTGTGACAGTGCATGTGTGGACAAGAAGAGCCTGAACATACAACAGGTGAAGAATGATATGAGAGGAACAATGTGACCCGAGAGCATGCCATCGCTCAGGTCAGTGGACATTTCAGGGATTCAGTCATCAATAGATCTAACTATGGCCAAGAAATGCGGCAAAAATTTCTTTACATCGGCAATAAATAGAGTCACTGTTAAAGTTAACCAGCCAATGTCAGCACAATTGTGGAGAGATACTGGTTGTACTGGGTTGAAGAATGAATGGGAGGTGAGAAGTAAAGACGGTGAATGAATAGAAGTGCTCCCCTGAAGATTTCAAATGGGAAGTGATATTTCAGAATGGTAATGCCTGGGACTATGTGCATACAACGTCAGTCACATCACCCTGAACCCACTCTAGCATGAGGGGAAATCTTGCGACCAAGCTTCCTGAGACTCCATAATTATAGCCCGCGGTCCAAAGCCCAGTGATCCTGAATATAAGTGAAATGTAAGAAGAGAATGCATGTAAAGATTTGTGCAAACTAGAAACTGCCGTACAAATGTTAGTTATTATGGTCATTATTACTACAATTTTGTCTTGTTAGATTTTGGTCTGTATATCAGCCCAGTTTTTATCAGAGTTGAAAAACAAATGGAAAAGTCTGCCCCATGGAGTTTGTAGGGAGGAAACATCAGTAGTCCAATTATGCATTATGCATATAATTAAGACTCAAGAGATCCAATGGATAACTGCAGCAATCTACAATTGCCCTCTTTAGACAGCTCAATGTGAACTTCCTGCTAGAAAGAAAGCCTTCCAAAGTCCTATGTAAATGAATGTGATAATAATAGGAGGATTGGCTGCTTGCTTGCTTCTCATTTCAGTTGGATAATTTGAATAAATTCTTTATACAAATGGTAACTGCTGTCATTTTGATAATACTCCAACTTGAAAAATTGGATTGGCAGAACCTTGCCAGCTCTGAGCAAATGGAGGTTGGCTAATGAAGGATTTGAAGGGCACCCTGGCATTATTAGTAGATAGAATCTTTTCTTGCTAGGAAAACTCTCCAACAGAGGCAAGCTTTGCCTGCTTTTCCTATTGCTACTATATTCAAAATTAATCAGGAGTTTTTATAAGTGCTATAGATCAATAAACTGATGAATGAATTGGAGCCTTCCACTTTCACCCACAGAACCCACACATTCAGTTTAATTCTTCTTCTTGTTTCTAATTCCTTTGCTTCTTATAAGACTAGCCCTTCACTCTTGCTATTCAGAATGCATAAATAATTATTTACATTTTTGACTTTTGCATTCAAACATTCTATTTTTAAAACAGTTATTCACTTACTGGAGCAACATGTTTGAGTACTCACTATACACATACACATCTTACTCAGATGTAATAGTAAGCCTGACATATTTTCTGCTTCCAAGTGCACATCAATTTAGGGGAAAATACTGGAAAATGTATATAATAATTCAATGAGATAAGTGCTAGAATAAAGGCACATGAAGGGAAGTGATTAACATTGCAAGAATGAAAGGATGGTAAAGTAAAACACGGTTCACAGAGGTGGTATTTAATCAGTCTTAAAAAAGATTTTGACATTTAGACAGGAGAAGGAACAATATTTTATCTCTCCTTTTGACTTGCAAGTGTCTTAAAATCAGTTATTCTGCCATTTTCAACTTTGTTTCTCTTAAATGTTTCGGAGTACCCCAAAACATCTTTTAAGTTAAACACAAATCTTGTTAAGGTATTACTTTTCATTCTGTATTCATGTTCTTCCTGAATATGGTACAATCTGCAGGGCTCATGTTATTACAACAGTACTTTTAAAAGTTCTGGAAACATAATTTGTCTTCAATTTTTGCCCCTCCCCCCACTCATACTGCCATCCTGCATCATACTTCACAATTTCTGCAGATAGTGGTTTGAATTCTGAATGTTGTCATTGTTATATACATTAAGTCATATGAGTAGCTAATTCAACTTGGCCCCTTGGAAGCTGCCACTCCCTTCCACACTTTGCAGATTTGCAGACGTGCTAACATCAAGAATTCTCAAACTTAGAAGAGCTGGAATTGTCAGCCATCAGATATCATGCTGGCATCCAATATAATGTTCATCTTCTGTCAATGCATCCTTTCAGCTCTCAAGATTTATGCATATGTATGTAGTTTCTTTCTCTGAAGCTCTAAATCTGTTACAGGGAATGACTATTATAATGCCTTAAAGATCAAGAAATAACAGATAATATAATTTTTTAAATGTCAAAATAGGAGCCTGCACTGTGGCACAGCAGGTAAAGCTGCCGCCTGCAGTGCAGGAATCCCATATGGGCGTTGGTTCTAGTCCTGGCTGCTCATTTCCGATCCAGCTCTCTGCTATGGCCTAGGAAAGCAGTAGAAGGTGGCCCAAGTCTCTGTGCCTCTGTACCCACATGGGAGACCTGGAAGAAGCTCCTGGCTCCTGGCTTTCGATCAGCACAGCTCTGGCCATTGCAGTCAACTGGGGAGTGAACCAGAGGATGGAAGACCCCCCCTCCTGCCTGCCCCCGCCTCTCCTTCTCTTTCTGCCTGTTCTCCTTTCTCTGTGTAACTCTGACTTTCAAATAAATAAATCAATCTTTAAAAAAAAAATCAGAATACTTGGAGTTTGGAGTTCCCAGAATTCATTTAGAAAGTGCCCAAGTAAAGGAAATTGCAAACCTGATCAATCAAGATGCCTTTCTGCGAGTAAAACAAATAGAAATGAAACAAAACCATAACAGCAATAGACAAAACCAATGTTAGAAGTATTGGAGAAAGAGCCCTTTAAGGATGTAGACTCAATCATTTCCCTTTGCGCCATTACTATTGCTAGAGTCCTTTTCCAAATATACACTGGAGAAATTCTCTTTGGTTTAAGTCTAAGGTTGTTATTTGCCAAGAGTACTCTTCTGCTGTTTCTTATTCGTTTTTTGTTTTTTAAACTCAGTTGCACCTAGCCCAAAGCTACTGCTGTTCAAAGAATGTTACATCATTTTTAATTTGCTGCAAATTTTACTAGTGAGTCTGCTACTTCTATTTCTTCTCAGAGGTAAGTCTGAATATTTTGAAGCTATTCTTTGCTATGTCCTTAATAGATATTTATCTCATCAACCAAAGCGAAAATATAGATAATATTCAACATCCAAATAGTCAACACCTCTGATTTTGAGCAAATCACCTATAATCTTTAAAAATGAACAGAAGACAAAGGATCTTGCAAATACTTTTTGACCTTATCATTCTGTGCTAGTGAGGTTTCTGGGGAGTGACTCACAAACAAGGCCAGCTTCAAAATAATAATATGGTATCTACATTCAAGCTGTAAATTTATAAAACCTGCTTTTTAACCACTTATATGGCTGTCTATCTGCCATTTATTCCAGATTTCCTATGTGGCTTTGAGCACCACTGAGGATTAAGACTGTAGTATGATTATATGTTGCATGTGTATGTGTGTGTGGGTACTATGAACATACTTGAAACAAAGAAGTTAATCAAAAAGAAAGCAGAAAAGCCCTAATCTATATGGTTTCATTGCCAAAATCTATCAAAACTCTAAGCAGTTAATATTAATATTTCACAAACTTTTCCAAAAAATATAGAAGAGTAGAGACATGTCTTAACTCATTCCATGATGCCAGTGTTAACCTTGATAGCAAAACCTAACAGAGATCTCAAAGGAAAAGTACACATCAGTATTTCTTTTGAGTACAGACACAAAAATGCTAGACAAAATATTAGCAAACATATAAAAAAGCATATAGCAACATGTAAAAAGAAGTCTATGCTTTGATCAATTAGCATTTATCCCAGGAATGCAAAATGATTTAACATCCAAAAGCTAATGCAATGATTCATATAATAAAGGATAAAAACCATATGAAAATCTCCATAGATACAGAAAAAACTTTTAAGATTCAATACCCATTCCTGATACAAAGCACTGAACAAACTAAGAATATAAAGGAATTTTCTCAGTCTAATAAAAGAGACTTATAAACAATCCAAAGCAAACATCATACTTAATGTTGAAGACTAAATGTATTCCCCCTAAGATTAGAAACAAAGTAGCAATATTCACAACCATTACTCCTACTCAACATTTTATTGGAGGTTCAGCCCTGGGCAAGTAGGCAAGAAAAAGAAATAAACGGTGAATGGATTTCAAAAGATATAACACTAATTCTATCTACAAATGAAATTTTCTTGAATACACACACAAAAAAATCCACTTGAAAGCTAGTAGAATTCATAACATCCTCAGCAAGGTTGCAGCATAAATCATGAATCTATAAAAAAAATGGGATCACTATAAACTTCCAATAAAAATTGAAAATGAAAATAAGTAAAACATTCGATTTTTAATAGCATCAAAACATTGAAATATTTACCGCTAAAATTGACAAAAGTAGTGCAAAGCTTCTGTTGTAAATAGTAAAAGACAATTAAAAGATTTTTTTAAAGATTGAATTAAATGGAAAAACGTCCCTGTCCAGACTGATATTTCCTCAAAATGTTAAATATAAAGATACCATATGTATAAGACAGCAATTCTAACCCCAGGTAGGCACTCAAGAGAACTGAAAACATGTGTACACAAAAACTTGTCCATAAATTTTTATAGCAATGTTATTCACAGTAACTCCAAAGTGGCAATAATCTCAAGTGCCCATCATTGATGACTGGCTAAGCAGAATATGGAATATAACTACAGAGCGGAATTTTTTGCCAATAAAAGGAATGAAAAATTGATACAGGCTACAATGTAGATGAATCTTGAAAATATCATGCTATGTAAAAGAAGCCAGACACAAAAGAACACTTATTACGTGATTCATTGACAGGAAAGTCCAGAACAGGAGCATGTATGGAGGCAGAAAGTAGATCAGCAGTTGCTGGAGGTGAACTCTTATTTGTTCCATAGACACCGCGACTGTTGGATCAGTGGTTTAGAATGTGGCCTCTTGTACTGGAATGCCTGTGTTCAAATCCTGGCTCCTCCCCCTCATTACAGAGATTTGGGCAAGTCACTTAACCTCTCTGAACCTCAAAAATGGGATTTCATTATACCAGAAAGAAAAGAATTTTTGCCTAGGCATTATTTTTTAATGTGGGTTGTGCCAAATTCAATTTTTAAAAAGCTTTTCCCCAGTTTCAGGGCATACTTTAGTGTTCTGTGTAAGAATTAGATGAAGACCACATTGAAACACTGTAAAATTAAATATATGGCGGTCATTGTTATTTGTGGATGTTAAATTAAGATAATCACTTAACAAAATGATTTTTTTTTAAATCTAGAAAGCAAAGTTTGTTCATAAAATATTTAGTGAATACATACCTTTTGTGCTGATTTTATTATCTAGTGGTTAAGTTCTTAGAGGCCAGGGTTAGAGAACCTTCTTTCTGCCAAGGGCCATTGGATATTTATAACATAATTCACAGGCCATACAAAATTATCGACCCTAAAATTAGCCTGATAAAGATTTACTGAATTTTGAGTCCTATATGCCGTTGCCCTGGCAGGGTCAGACCAAATGATTTCACAGTTCTCATGCGGCCCGAAGGCCAGGTGTTCCCCATGCCTACAAGATTTATAGGCTAACCATCTCATATTTATATTCTCCTTTTTCTGGTCTTGAACTTGGTCTTCTTGGTCTTTCCTGATCATTTGCTGTCCAAGTTACAAACAAACAAACAAACAAAAAAACCTTAAAAAAACAGCTGAGAAGGATCACTGGCCTTTGTAAAGCTGAGCATATACCTAAATCTTCCATCTGAGGCAAATGCTTTAGAGCTGCGAGAAAACGGATGTAGACTAAAACTTAGTGATCTTGTCTTTAGACAACCTTTCATTCTAAAGCAGCCCAAAGAATCCCAGCAACTCAGAACTGTGGCTGAAGCACTCAAAAGAGGTTTATGGTGGTGTAAAGGGAAGGGATTTCCAAGAGTGTGCTCTTATTTCACACTGATAACATAATTGCTCCCAAAATATAATAGTCCACAAGCCTAGTTCAAATTTCAAATTCAAATTAGTGTTTGTTCCCAGGCATTTTTCAGTGGAAAAAGATACATATCCTTATATATATACAAGACTATGGAGTTTTTGCTTGAATTTATTAATTTTGCATCTGTATCTACTTTGTTCCCTATGGAAATTCAAGTTCTCTCTGACACCCACATAATTGTAAATTTCCTTCAAACCACAACACAGACAGCAGTCGCAAAATACTAATATAATCACTGAAAATAACATTTGGTTTTATCACTGACTTCAATGCTCATTAAGTCACATTATGATTTTTGAATCACCTGGAAAAGTTCATCACTATGGAGCTATGCCAACAACTCATTAAACAGCTGAATTTTATTTTATCGTTTTCTTTTCCTGTTTAGGAATTATTTAAAAGTTTCACAATTATGTAAATTATACATTGTCCCGAATTTAAATTTAAAAAGCAATGTATAAAAGCCAAGTATTTTCAGAGAATTCTACCTTCTTTCCCTGTTCCTTACACTGTTTTTCTCTACTTCCACCTCTAATGCTATTACTTTCTAAAAATTATGGTTTATATCTCCATTAATATAAATCCTTCTTTCTTGAATGGTAGCATTCTATAAGTACTTTTGACCACCATGAGATCATAGCATAAAAGTATACAAAGATTTTTCCCATTACTTTTAATTTTTTTGAAAAGCAGAGAGGGACAGACAGAGACAGACAGATTTTACATATGCTAATTCACTTCCCAAATGCCAAAGAGTCCAGAACTCTATCTGGGTCTCCCAGGGGAGTGGCAGGTACCCACCTACTTAGCCATCACCTGCCACCTCTCAGGGTACACATGACAGAAGCTAGAACTGGAAGCAGAACCAGGACTCAAACCCAGGCACCCTGATATGGGATATGGATTTCCCAAGAGGTGTCCTAACTGCTGTGCTAGCTGGTGCCCCCATCCTGCCCCATCCCACCCCAATCCACTACTTGTTATAGCTGCAGGTTATACTCTTCTCTGGAGCATTGTATCTTCATCAGTCAGTCATTCACTGATGGATATTTTTCTTGGTATCCATTTTTACACATTTGTAAGTAACACTGTAAGAATACCATTGTGTGTATATCATTTGGTCTATTTTCCACTTGCCTTTGAGGCAGATTCCTCAATCTTTAGAAAGATTGCTGAGTCAAATTGTAGCTGCTTATTTTTCATTTTACCAGATTTTGTCCAATTCCACTTCACCTTTTTTCATTTCTGCAAACAATTCATGAAAGTACTTGCTTTCCCAGAATCTTGTCTTAGTCAAAAATTATTGTTATATTTGGAGTTTTGCTACTCTGTTGGGTAGATGCCACATTTCTTCTATTAAGAATGAATAAGGTTGAGCAGCTTTGTATATATTTAAGGAACATTTGCAAGGCCCTTTCTGAGAATTGTGCATTGATATTTCTATCTTTTTAATTTTTTTCAGTGGTGTTTCTTCTTTATTTTTAGAATCCTCCATGTTTGGCTTATTAACCTTTTGTACTATAGATAGCCAAGCATTTTCCAGTTCAGCATTTATCTTTTTATTTCACTGGGTGTTTTTCAGAGTAGGTAAATGCTCTCTTTTGGGGAACAAGTTTTTAGCCTAGCCAGTGTGAGTGCCATTGTGAGTGCCACCTGACTCCAGCTTCCTGCCAATCTAGACCTTGGGGGCAGCAGTGATGGTTCAGGTAATCAAGTTCAAGGTAAACACCTTCTTGGGAGACATGGATAGAGTTCCCAGCTTCTGGCTGTAGTCTGGCCCAGATCCAGCCATTGTGGGCATTAGAGGAATAAACAATATGGGAGTTCTTTCTCTGTTTCTCTCTGCTTTTGGCACTCTCTCTCTCTCTCTCTCTCTCTCACACACACACACATTCTCTCTGCCTCTAAAATTTAAAAAAAGATTCTGTGATTTGGGGTATATAATAAAATTTATTTTCCCTTGGCTTTAAGTATAGTTAGAACATTTTTTCCTATAAACCTTGTTTTAAGAAATTCACACATGCATTTTTTTCCAAAGACAGATTTGATTTTATATTAAACATTTGAATCTGACTCATTTACAATTCATTCTGCTTATACAAGCCTAGGAAATTCCTAAAAGCTTACCAAGCATGAACCAGTACAAGCAGCTCCACTCCGCCACTCATTGCAGATAGAAAGTGCCATTCTCATTGACAAAGTATTGGCTTGAGAACCATGAGCTGCCTCTTTGTGATGTTTAATTTTATGTTTTTGGTTATGACTGTATGATTCATCAAGTCAGAGAAATCCCTGACGACTCAAAATTTTCAACTCAGAAACCTCTTTGAACATTGAGAAAATGTTTCACTATTCTTGACAAATAGTACATTATAGCTTTGGGGCAAATATATCACTCTTTGGGGAAAAAGTGCTATTCTTCTAGTTGAAGATTTCTTTTTAGTATAAAACATCAGTTATTCAACTATATAACAATTCCAGTACTTCCAGGAACAAGAAACAGGGACCTAGATGTAGCGAGACAAACATGTGCTAAATAGTCTTGATTCTAACAGATTGGAACTATTACATATTACAGCCTATCCATTCTTTCATGTTTAGAGAATTCATCACCCCAAATGTACACAAAAATACAATCTACAGAAAGACTCACCACTACTGGAAGCATCATTTAGATTAAGCAGTCCCCCTCCTAGCCCTCTGTAACTATGGTAACTGTAGGTCCCGTTGCCATTGATGTACAACACCTCCTGTGAGCCTGGAGCAGCTGATGTCGAGTAAGTGGCCTGGGCTGCTTCAGGTTTACACTGTTTGTCGGCTGCAGCAGACTCATCCTGCAAAGACAGATAGTGTCCCATTACTTGTCAAGTCACTGTGCGACTTCTCCTTCAACAGGACGATCTCAGTGTCATCTGCATGGCTGCATTACGTAAGAAAAAATATTAAAGCATTAAGTAAGTACATATGCACTTGTTCAACAACTTGACTAAAAGAAAAATAAAGAAAGGAAACTCTCAGTGTGGGCAGAACAGTTTACAATTTTGCATGGAATTTAAAATTACATGAAGCAAGTTACTTACAATAGCCAGGAGGAAAAGCTGCTGAAATACCCATTGCCAGAAGAGTGAATAAAGAAAATATGAAATATTCATATGGTGGATATTATTTAGCCTTCAAATAAAAGGAAATCCTGTCATCTACTACAAAACAGTTGTTAACTTATGGACATTGTGCTAAATGAGATAAGCCAGTCACACACAGAAAAGAAGTATTGATATGAGGTATTCTAAGTAGTTAAACTCACAGAAATAGAAACTAGAATGATGGTTTGCAGGGCCTGGGGCCAGGCAAGTGGAGGATCATTCTGTGAATGTAGTGTTTTAGTCATAGTGGGTAGAGAACAGGTCTAAGGTACTACTGCACAATTAAGTTACATGTGGTTGACAACACGGTACTGTTGGGAAAAGGAATTATATGTTGAATTTTTTAAAGAAGAAATTAGCAATGACTTAAAGGTTACATGAAGGAACATTAAACAGAATGCAGAGACATTTAGCCAAGCGTGGGTTTTTGCACCTTGTTCTTCTTCTTTTGGTTCCCTCCTCTCCTCTCCCCCTTTCCTTCCTCCTTTCCTTTCCTTTCTCTTTTTCTTCCTTCCTCCACTCCATCTCTCTCATTCTCTTTTGATTTTATAGTTAAAAATTAGGAAAACTTATTGAGTTCCTTCTCCCAGGTAGGCCTATCACAGGCATTACAACAGCCTGGCAAAGGCGTTAATAAACACCCAGGGCTTTCAGCTTTTTGGTTTTGGTCTTGTTTTTAAGCTGAACTGGTATCCTCAACATTTGCTTCAAACCACCCAACCATGTCAAGTTGTGAGAAAATAAAAAAAAAATCTTAATTTACAATGAATCATATATATTTCAGTGGTAAAAGACAAAGTGAATTTTCCTTCAGCTGTTAGTTTATAAAGCCTAAAATAGTTATATTAGTTATATACAACCTCACATGCCTATACATTCTTTAAATTTTGTAATTTCTTTGTTTTTAACAAGAAAAAATTATAAACAATTTTCTAGTGAATTCTTAGGAGTGTTTTATTTTTCACAATCAGAAGGATTTTGCAGTTTTTAAATTTAGAGTATATGGTTAGTTGAAGAAGTAACATCTGTTGTGACTCCAACTCGTAAAGAAGAAACATCCACTATTTTGCTGTATGGGAGGAGTAGTACTATCATACCGAGAAGCAGTCTCAGCTTTCACACCGTGAAAGCTTCGCTGGGACCATCGGCACCACAGTCATGACTGTGCTCTCCTTTCTTCAACTGTAACTGATCCATTCAACTCAGACCATAAACACGCCAGCTACAGGCTTTCACCTTTTCCTTTGCAGCAAGATTACAAAAAAAAAAAAAAAACAAACAAACAAACAAAAAAAAACACACACACACAAAAATTCTCAAATTAAATCAAAGTGAATCGGGAAAAGAGGGAAGTTAAAAGGAAAACAGGGTATAACCTAAAAATATTGAACTTTGATGGAAATTCATTTTCACAGCAATGTGTCTTTACAAAACAACCACAAATGATAATTTTGAGATATACATCATACTAACATGAATTGACCTAAAACTGGAATATCTGATTGTAATTTAAACTCTTCCCATATAACCCTTAGACATCCATGAGAGCAAACACTATCGCCAACATTTCTCTTAGGAGAAACTGCCTGACAGTGGCCACTACATAGAACCAAATTCTGCTGGTACTGCTGGCTGTACTATTTAGGTTGAGAAGTCAGCAAATTCCAGCTTTATTGCTATTTTTAATCCTAAAGTTACTCTTTCTTTGCTAGAAGACAGCACTGAAAGCAGGTGTGTTATAGATTGTGGTTCTCTACAAAAAAGGATATTAGGCCTTCACCAAATTTACCTCTGTTAATAAGGATTTTTTGAAAGCATGTTTGCATTTGATATGTAGGCAAACAATATATATGTCTGCTTTTGTACTTATTATTAACTTTTATATTACATATATTAAGGGAGCCGAAGTAGTCTAAGACATTTAATATGGTATTTCCAGAAATTTGTTGTTGCTTGAAGTATTTACCATAATAAGCAGATGTGAGATGGACAACCACATTAACTACAGTGATCAATAACTATGGTATGGAAATACAGCAACTATTAGAGTCTCTAGTAAACTATCTTATAAGTGCTATGTTATGATGACTGGGTGAATGGATTACTGTACAGATTACTGTACAGATTACTGTACTTCAAACAGAATTCATCAATCTTTCACAAAGTTGAACAAAAGTGTTTCCCATCTTGGAGTGCCAATCTTCCTGCCTAGGGACAGAAATTTCTATGCAAAAAGCTCTGAAATCTGTAATTTTTTTAGTGCTCACATGTTGTTCCAAAAGTTTTAGAATTTGGAGCATTTCAGATTTTAGTTTTTAGGAATAAGGACGCCCAAGTGGTAAAATCTATGCAAATATTCCAAAATTCAAAAAAACCTGAAATATAAAACACCCCTGATCCCTATTGAATAAGAACTACTAAATGTGTGTGTGTGTGTTCTATATTTCTCTGTACTAGATAGACATGTCATTTATTCATTCAGTGTAAGGATATTCCATGAGTACAGTTTGCCAAAAGATGGATAGATGTACCTGTAATGTTACATGGCTTGGTATTTTTCATTCACACAACTTCTATTTCATATAAAGTAGCCAAGTTCAAACCAGTCGTCAAGGTATTGTAACACTTCTGGGGAAAGATTCAGTCTTCCTGAGATTCTCAGTGAGGACATCCAGTTAGGCTTTTACTCTTCTTTCTTCCTCTCTAACCAGACTAGTAGCTCTGCCTGGCTCTATCTTACACTTGGAAAATCACCCATATAAAACATTATGAAAACCACTATGTTGCAAAGTAGTTTTCCTATAAAGACTTGTTAGCCATTGAAATTCTGAAAGAAAGCAGAATGTTCTACACTTCAAAGCAATTTGGGAGTCCTTGAGAAAGGGCTGGCTTCAAACAGTTCCACCATTGGGGTATTGAAAATATCTTGGGTAATATGCAAAAATTTGAACTTCTAGTTTGGAAAAATAATGACTCTCGGAAACATACCAGTCTATTTGTTGTTTGGAAAATAGCAATAAAATGCCCTTACAGATGAATTTCTTTTTGATGAATTAAAAGGGAGAAGCGACAAGGCATCATTGCAATGATTACTTTTCACTTTAATTTTTGTATGGTAGACTTAATTTGTATTATTAAATGTGATTTTTAAAAAGTTGCCTCGATCTTTCTTTATTAAATGTTATTCTAAACCATAGTAACCACACAGAGTAGGCAGATAATTAATTCCATTAATAATCAAAACACTCTTTGTAGGGATTTATTTGTATTCAAACACAGATTTGCATTATTAATGTTTTTGGCAGTCCACCATTTGTTGAGAAATACAACAAATAAAACTTCTAATAAAATCTGGCCTGTAGTGTCTTTGGGCAAAGATTTAATATAAAATCTACCCAAGTTGTTATCTTCAATGAGTATTATTATCAGTTCCAAAGCAGGACAGTTTTTAGTGATATAAAAATAAATATCCCCAGTCATATTTTGCTTCTGTAAGCGACTTTTACTAATCATGAGTTCCCGAAGTATTCAAAGCTGATAGATGCCTCCTGGGTAGCAGTGAAGATTGTTTTCAAAAGAGCATAATATTCATATGTTACCAGGCTTCACATTTAGGCAATGAAATAAATTTTATTTATTAAAATAAAAATATATTCTATAAAAGTTTTCATTAGATATTTCATTGTTTGAAATTTAATAAAATAAGACATGATCAAAGATTGATGACAAATAGTGCACTAGAAAATACACAATTGTTTTGATTCAGATTTGTTCAATTAAAAATACACACTGGGTTAAAGAAACATTTATTCTTTTTTAAAAGATTTTATTTATTTATTTGACAGAGTTACAAACAGTGAGAGAGAGAGAGACAGAGTGAAAGGTCTTCCTTCCATTGGTTCACTCCCCAAATGGCGGCAACAGCCAGAGCTGCACTGATCCGAAGCCAGGAGCCAGGTGCTTCCTCCTCATCTCCCACGCAGATGCAGGGGCCCAAGCACTTGGGCCATCCTCTACTGCTATCCCAGGCCATAGCAGAGAGCTGGACTGGAAGAGGAGCAACTGAGACTAGAACTGGTGTCCATATGGGATGCCGGTGCTGCAGGCGGAGGATCAACCCAGTGCCCCACGGCAACAGCCCCGAAACATTTATTTCTACTTCTGTAATTAGACTGATCAACAAGTGTGAGGTTCTTCAAAATGTTTTTGGAAAAACAGAATAAAAGATGTTTATTTTGATGTAAAATTCTTTGAAATCCATACATAGGTTTTACATAATATGCACTTCCCATGAAATTTTTGGAGAATCCCTATATTCATAAATGAATCAAATAAGTGGATTTCTAAGAGTGTTGGCATTTACCTATACATGAGGGGCAAGATTGGGATGGTTTGGAGAGCAGATTTTGCCTCCAATTGAGGAGACTGGGTTATGCTCCTATGTATTCTATCCATAGAAACTGGACAGAGACAAACTTGACTTGATCAACCTGGTCTGGTACCAGGGTCACACAGTCTGAATGGTTAACTCATAGCAGATACCTAATGAATCTTTTGCTTGAATATATTGGAGAGATAGGATTTTTTAAAATTAAACTTAATTTGTTATGCTTAATTTTTAGAATTTCAATGGCATCAAGAGAGGGAGAGAGGGAGAGAGAGGGAGTAAGCTCCCACCATTTTACTCCTCAAATGCCCACAACAGAGAGGGCTGGATTAGCCCAAAGCCAGAAGCTGGGAATTCAATCCAGTTCCCTGATGTGGGTGCCAGGAACCAGACTATTTGAACCATCAGCACTGCCCCTCAGTGTCTGCACCAGTAAGCAGCTGGAGTCAGGAGCTGGAGCCAAGAAAGATTCAGGCACTCTAATATGGAGCACAAACTTCCCAACTGGCCACCTATTCAATATATATTGTACTTTCATTAACTCTTAACTGCTTCTAGAAAGATGATCAGATAATTCCAATAAAATTCATTTCTAGATTCAGTAATATACAAACCTTATATCTGATTTTATTTATTTATTTAAATTTCATTTATTTTATATTTTTGCTGCAGTTTAGACTTTGCAAGGCATTTCTGCATCAATATTGAATGATAGTTTTACAACATGTGATATGGTCAGAGCAGGAACCAGTAATCTACATTTTTAAGGTAAAGAACCTTGAATAGATCTCCCAAATAATCTTATCACTGCAAAATAGTAAGCACATGGATAATGCATGTCTCAATTTCCCTGAATTGTCTACAAGACTGTGATTGGATTTCTCCTGTCCTGACATACTCTTTGTAGTCTATGACAGAGCATTCAAAGTTATTGCTTTAAATTTCTCCTTTGCTCTGTTAGTATAGATGTAGTGAAGGAGTACAATTTATTTCATGTATAAGCTACTGGAAAATATCTCTAACTTCTAAGAGTTTCCCTTCCTCCATTTGAGAGTCAGTGTTCCAGAACTGAGTACATTACTAAGAGTTTCTAGAGAAATTCATAAGAGATGGGGCAGAGCCAGAACTCCCATTTAAAATGCTTTCCAGCTAAGAAAAAACCTGCTGTACTTAGAGTGAATGTGCCTATTCCTTGAGATGATAAGTGATTTTTGATGACATCAAGACATTCACACACACACACACACACACACACACAAACACAGCGATAACAACATTTAGGAACTAATTTCTTTCACCAGTTAGGAGAATTTGCACATCATATCCTCTACCTGTTGTCCATGGACATGATTGACACCAGTACAGAACTTTGTTCTGTGCAAAGATGCTCCCAGACTCACTAAGTAACCTACAAGAAAAGACTAATAAGGAAAATCATGTGTTTACTAAACCTAATGACAAGCTTTGAAATAACTGAAAAACCACATTAAACTTGTTTTTGATTTGAGAAACCAAAATTATGGTAGAATAGCTATTACCAGAGTTTTGTGAAACTCTTGGAGGAACAGGTCATTATTTTAAAACGTTTATTTAGGGGAAAATTGATGCACACACACATGTGCACACTCACACTGTAAACAACAAAAGTTTGATTTCACAGGTGGAATGTAATAAAATAGAAATAGAGGATGGAAGGATGATTACCATAGACTGAGGGTAGGAAGAGGATGATGAAGAATTTTGAGCAGATGAATAGCTTTTGAAATCTGTAACATAGCAGGTAGATTACAGTCAATAATAATGTATTATACATTTCAAAATAACTAAGGGAGTAAATTGCAAATGTCTCATAAAAGTTATAGGTGAGTGAGGTAATTGACATGTTAACTAGTTTGATTTAGTGATTCATATTGTAAATTTATGAGGGGGGGTCTTCATAAAGTTCTGGAAAATGCATATTATGAAAAATGCATGGATTTCAATGTTTTTCATCAAAATAAATGTATCTTTTATTCCATTTTTCTGAGAGCTTGATGAACTACTTTTGTATAGCAAACATCATGTTATATTCCATAAATGTATACAATTATGATTTGTCAATCAAAAATAGTATCGGTGATACATTTATCATTATTTATTTGAAAATAATTAAGGTTTGGGAACCATTAGCTTAAAGAATATTAGAAAATAAGTGCTGTAGCAATAACCCCAAGTTCTTGACTGGTGATGTGGGGAGCAAACCGGACTAGACTGAGTTACTGGAATTAAGACTTATTCTATGCATCTGCTCTCCCACAGTATGGCGCTGGGAGAGAAGTAAACAGCTTCCGCACAGCTGCCTCCAGTTCAACCAATAAACTGTAGGACTTGCTACTGATTGGAGGAGAGCAGCGTACTCGGCGTGTGGGCAGCCGAGTTGGGATTGGCGGAGGAGGACTATAAAGGAGGAGAGAGACGGCATGCACCAGGAACATCTAGGGGGGAACATCTAGCTGAAGGAACGCCTGTGCAGCCCCCGAGAAAGCCGGCCGGCGGTGTGCCGCTCCCCTGCGGAAGTGGGGAATGTGGCCAGGGGGAACTGCCCTTCCACGGAGGTGGAAGGGATAGTAGCCAACCCGGGAAGAACCAGCAGCAAACCCGGGGAGGGCCGAGCAGACGAAAGAACAGCGCAGGGTCCTGTGTTGCTCCTCCACGAAGAGGGGGAGTGACAGGTGAGAGGTAATCCAGGGCAGTACAAAGTCATTTGTGCTTTCTTCTTGATGGACACAAAGTTTGTGTAACCTCGCTCTCCCCCAGTCCGAGCAACTGGGCGCTCTCTCTGTCCCTTCCATTCTGATGGTTGCCCTGTCCCCAATAAAGCCTTGTCACTGAAAACAAACAAACAATCAAAAGATCTCTGTCTCTGTCTCTCCCTCTCTCTGTTTTTCAAGTAAATAATTTTTTTTTTTTTTTTTTTTGGACAGGCAGAGTTAGACAGTGAGAGAGGGGGAGAGAGAGAAAGAGAAAGGTCTTCCTTCCATTGGTTCACCCCCGAAATGGCCACTATGGCAGGCACGTTGCGCAGATCCAAAGCCAGGAGCCAGGTACTTCCTCCTGGTCTCCCACGAGGGTGCAGGCGCCCAAGGACTTGGGCCATCCTTCCCGGACCACAGCAGAGAGCTGGACTGGAAGAGGAGCAACGGGAACTAGAACCCGCCCCAATTGCTGGTGCCACAGTTGGAGGATTAGCCTAGTGAACTGCGGCGCCAGCTGTAAATAAATCTTTAAAAATAAAAAAATTAACATTTTGTCACTTATCATTTGATCAAAATTTACCATTGATCAAAAATATGCATTGAAATGTCTTTTTATAACATTCAATTTGAAGTTTGTTACTAGGACCAAAATTAAATTTTTAAAGAATTGCTGATTTGAGGCTCAAAATATAATTGTGTATACAAATCATTTGATCACTGATTTAATAATGTGTGTATCATTTTTCACTTCAGAAAAATCCTTCACTTTTTACAAAGCAATACTATATCAACATATGTAAGTTTTATGCATTTTAGGAAGAAGAAAGGATTTTTTACTAATTATATAATCATAATAAATTTCTTTTTCTTGACAGTTCCTTTAATTTTTTCAAGAATGTACAGTTATAATAACTCAAAACAGTACTGAAATCATCCTTTTCTTGACTAATGTGCTCTACTGACTTAAAAGAAAAACGTCTTTAAGTGGGGATTCAGAAAAGTGGTTAAGTTCCTGCTTATTATCCCATATCAGAGCAAGTAGGTTCAAGTCCCAGTGCCATTTTCCATTTCAGCTTCCAGCCAAAGCACACCCTGGGAATCAGCAGGTTAGCTGGTCCCTGCCACCCATGTGAGAGACACAGATTGAGCTGCAGCTTCCTGCGTCGATCTGGTGCAGGCTGGTGGTTGCTGACTTTTGTGGAGTGAACCAGCAGATGGGAGATCTCTCCCCCAACCCCAATATCTCGGACTTTCAGTAAATAAAATAAATAATAAATAAAACTTTCTTAAATTATCTCTATTAACCCACTTTAATACAAATTTTCTTTTGGTAAAATAGTTGCATTGCTCTACCTAGCAACTCTACAATAGGCTTGCTTTCACTTATGATCTTCACAGTGGTCACTGCCAAATTTTACTCCCAGTTTTAGCCATCCCTCTGAGATCCATGTCTGAATTTCCTGCTATTCGGTTATCTCACATTTAACATTTGGATATCAAATTTGATGTTCTTTCCTCCAGATACTCCTTGTAAAATTTTTAACTAAAAAACAAGACAACACTTATTCTATCAATGTTTCTTGCTCCCATTAATGCATCATATAAAGAATTTTTTTCCTTTTCTCCTACACTTTTCCTCAAATAACACCCATGTCCAGTCACATCTCACTGGCGTCCAACTGAGCAATATTCATTATTGATGCATCAATTCAGAGCGTCATCATCGCTCATTTGGGCTATTACAACAACCTCTGAACCATCTTCACATTCTTGCCCACATCTCCTCAAGTTTATCTTTCTGTATTTACCATGTCAACTTCTCTTTAAAAACTTTAGGCCGGCGCTGCGCTCACTAGGCTAATCCTCCGCCTTGCGGTGCCGGCACACCGGGTTCTAGTCCCAGTCGGGGCGCCGGATTCTGTCCCGGTTGCCCCTCTTCCAGGCCAGCTCTCTGCTGTGGCCAGGGAGTGCAGTGGAGGATGGCCCAAGTGCTTGGGCCTGCACCCCATGGGAGACCAGGAGAAGCACCTGGCTCCTGCCATCGGATCAGCACGGTGCGCCGGCCACAGTGTGCCAGCCGCGGCGGCCATTGGAAGGTGAACCAACGGCAAAGGAAGACCTTTCTCTCTGTCTCTCTCTCTCACTGTCCACCCTGCCTGTCAAAACAAAACAAAACAAAACAAAACAAAACCAAAAAAAAAAAAAAAACCCTTTAGAGATTTCATTCTTCCTGGAGAACAAAACCCAAAGCTCCTGGCAAGCAAAGCTCTTTAGATTTGAGGACAGTCTTGCCAGCTGTATTTTCTGTCACTTTTCTTTAAACACAGTATATTCTAGTCATATCATATTCCGAAAGAAAGCTTAAATGTCACATTCTGGGCCACTGAAATTCATCATTATATAGAAGGTTTTTCATAATTACTGTATGTGTTGTATCCCATTACTTTGGTTTGTCATATAATGTTTAATCTTATTTCCAAAATTTTTATGTGTGCATATAAATGTGTATGTACACACATATAGTTGAATAATAATGTACATTTTAACTTAAAGGTTGTTAGCACTTTTTTTTCCATTTGTATGGAATTCAAAACTGTTACGTACATAAAGTTGGCTTAGATATAGTTCCATCAATGTGAAGGAAAGGTGCTAGTGTTGTGACACAGTAGGTGAAGCCACTACCTGCATTACTAGCATCCCCTACTGGAGTGCCAGTTCAAGTCCTGGCTGCTCTACTTCCAATCCAGCTTTGCGGAAGATGGCCCAAGTGCTTGGGCCCCTTCCACCATGTGAGACACCAGGATGGAGTTCCTGGCTCTTGCCAGGCCCAGTCCTGGCTGTTGCAGTCATTCGGAAAGTGAACCAGCAGACAGAAGATCTTTCTTTTGGTTTCTTCCTCACTTTTTCTGTAGCTCTACGTTTCAAATAAATAAAGCATTAAAAATAGATAATTTGAAATGAATAAATTTTAAAAAAATGTGTAAAAGAATTATACTACTACTAAATTAAGGTAAATTCCCAATTAATAGAAAATACTGTTCTTCCTAAATCTAAGTCTAATCTCTTCCATTCATCCTCATGGAGAAAAGCAGGGCCTATTTATTGGAAATTAGCTTATATCTTCTGTATACAATTACCTTTATGAGAAAAGCAAGAAAACAAATAGGGAATAAATGATATTCTAAGAAAGAACAAAAACTTCAGTTGTATATAAAATATTCTTTAGTTTTCAGGTTGCTAACAATTACAAGACCTTGAATTCAATATCCTACTAAAGATGGAAGAAAAACTGGAAAGAGTGACAACACTATTGTAAATTTAACAATTAGAAATGTCTCCCAAAGGATGATATTTAGAGTCTAGTGACTATAAAATATTATACCTATAATAAAAATTCAGAACAAATCTCTCTGTGTTAAACTTTAAAAAAAAAAAAAAAAGATTTACTTGAAAGGCAGAATGAAAGAGAGAAATGGAAAAACAGATCTTTCAACATCTCGGTCACTCCCCAAAGAGCCACAAAGGCCAGAATTTGCTGCTGCAACCAGCAGGGACCCAGGTATTTGGATCATCTTCAGCTGCCTTTCCAGACATATTAGCAGGGAGCTGGATTGGAAGCAGAGAAGCTGAGACTTGAATCACTACTCCAACATGTGATGTGACAGCCTAGCCCACTGTGCCACAGTGGTTAATGCCAATCCCTATTATTAAACTTCGAAAAGCATGATGAGGTCTGTAGCATTTTTTCCTTTTTTTTTTTTTTTTTCACAGCAGCTAACCATTATGTATGATGTAAAAATCCTAACATGGCGATGGCCGAAGATCAAGGCTAACACCTGCGCAGTGTCCATCTAGAGTTTGACTTGACACTGGGCAGGGCAAGGAGTTCATGATTTTATAACTCTTAAATACATAAAGGGGCTATTTTAAAGGAATAAAATTCATTTAAGATTCTACTTTTGTAATAAGGCTAAATATTTATTTTATTTTGCATAAACATATTAGTATCTATGTATTACTTGTCAATGCTAAAATAAGCTCATCAATACTAATGCTGCTTTGATTGTAACATTTTCATTCAAATCAAATAAAAACAACACATGTCACTTTAAAGGATAAATTAAGAAAACAAACTTTCTTTTCATGTTCTTAAAAATAAGCTTTCCCAGATTACAAAATGAGGCTATAATTTATGTTAAAACTATGGTTAGGTTTATTGTCACACACCGCTATATGAGCATAAGTCAACAAAACTGGTGCCAAGTACACTAAAAGTGCTGTCTTGAATTAAATTTATTTATCGCAGAAATCAGTTAACTTAAATTTTCTAAGTATGATTCTGGGAATTCTCATTAGTGGCTTAAGAAAATTAGGCTCAACTTGGAGAAGGAATTTTAAAAATGCAATTAAAGTTTTCAAACCAAACTAGCCATGGTGGAAATCTTTCATCTTGAGACACCTATTTTTGGGCAAGTAAAAAAACTGTGGCTAACAGTGCTGTTTCAACACTGAAGCTGAAAGGTAACCATTGATGGGTTCAAAATTAGAAACAGGTGTGCCAACATGGTTGCATGAACAGAACGGAAAACAATCCCTTTCTAATGTCACTCCACATAATGGATTTCTTCATAGCTACTTTTGATGAACATTATGTTCAATCATACAGCATACGTAATTGTATCTGCATAGTGTGCTTTGAAAGTCCTATGTAATTGAAATCTTAATTCCTACATGTTGGAATAAAAGCTTCAGGTTATTATAATTCAATTTAAACTGAGTGTAAAAATTACCCATCCATTTTGATATTTCAAGTATATGAATTATACGATACTCAAATGAAGGTAATTAGAAAAGTCATCCATATGGTGATTCCTGAATCACTGAGTGGTAATTCTTTTACATTAATGTGAAATTAAATTTTAAAAGGAACATGTGTGAGAAAACATGAAATGATCTGAAAACAAAAAAGTCTAGTGATGAAGGTAAAACACATTGCTTAACCTGAATGAATGTAGGTGTTATGCACCTAATGAAATACCATGCCCATTGTTAATGTTCACTTCCTTAATATTACTATTTCTGTTCTTTATACTTCAGTGAAATGTTTTGGTCTATCATACTGACTGTGGAAATAGGGCATATAATTAGTAAATAAATATCAGTACTGGTATATTTCTTCATATAGCTGACATAAAACTTATAATTTTATTTCCATTTACAATGAAAAACTATTAAAGAATTTCTTAAGCATTTAGGCACTTGCTATTAGAACTTCTCTAAAATATACACATGTAAACCCATAAATGTTCTTGAAAACTAGCTGAATTTGGAAAGTCATGGTTTATTTCCCTTAAAATACTGGATTATGTTACTCTACATAAAGTGAATTTTGGTAGGAATAGTATAATAAACTTCTCTTTTCCACCAATTTTGATTCCCTAGGAGTATTCTGATTCCTATGTGTACTTTTTCCTACAAAACCTCATTTGTATTTATGACTTCATTTGCTATCTTTATATCAAGGATACGTAAATCTAAATCTACAATTAAGAGATTTTTTTCCAGATCCACATTTTTAACCATCTACTGGACATAACTATCTGCAGATACCATGGGGGCTTCCTAGTTAGTCTGCTCCAAGTGTGTACTTTTTATCTTGTCCCTCTTACTTATCCAGCCATAACTTTTTCTGCTTTCTACATTCTTGATCTTGGCTAATGATGCCTTCATTTGTGCAGTCTCCTGCACTAGAGATCCATGCCATATTCAACAGTGCCCCATAGCTACAACCTCGGAGAAAATCTTATATATCTAATTTTATTTATGAATGACCATGTTAAACAGCATTCTATTCAATGCCTTCTATTTACTAGGCTGGAAACTCAGCTAGGTAAAATAGGACCCCCTAGCTTCATGGGACCTAGGCATATAGGGCAGGCTATGCAAGAGAAAGAAATGAGATATGTAATGTGAAAAACAACTTCGTAAATCTATCAATTTCTTCCAGGTGTCCCGGTTTGTTGGCATATAGCTTTTTGTAGTAATTGCTGATGATTCTTTTTATTTCTGTGGTGTCTGTAGTTACATTTCCTTTTTCATCTCTAATTTTATAAATCTGGGTCTTCTCTCTCCTTTTTTTGGTTAGTTGGGCCAATGGTATGTCAATTTTGTTTAGTTTTGCAAAAAAGGAGCTCTTCCTTTTCTGATCTTTCATATTTTTTGTTTCAATATTATTTATTTCCTCTCTAATTTTAATTATTTCTTTGAATAGTTTTGGGTTTGGTTTGCTGTTGTTTTTCTAGATCTGTGAGATACATTTTAGCTCATTTGTTTGGTGCCTTTCCAATTTCTTGATGTAGGCACCAATTGCTATAAACTTCCCTCTTAACACTGCTTTTGCTCTATCCCATACGCTTTGATATGTTGTGTTGTTGTTTCCATTTGTTTCCAGGAATTTTTTTATTTCTCTTTTGATTTTGTCAAAAACATGTTGTTAAGTCTCCATGTGTTTGCATATGTTCTAGAGATTCCTGAGTTGCTGACTTATAGCTTCATTCCATTGTGGTCCAAGAAGATGCATGGTATGATTTCAATTTTTTGAGTTTGCTGAGACATGCTTTATTACCTAGTATGTGGTCAATCCTAGAGAAAGTTCCATGCACTGGTGAAAAGAATGTGTATTCTGCAACCATAGGATGGAAAGTTCTGTACATTTCTGTTAGGTCCATTTGGTCTACGGTGTTGATTAACTCTGTTGTTTCCTTGCTAATTTTCTGTCTGGTTGATCTGTCCATTGCTGGGCATGGGGTATGAAGTCCCTTGGAATACTTTTCATGGGGTAAAAATCTACTAGCTCTCCCAGCAATAGTAGTTTTCCCAGGCATGTCTCTCCTCCAAAGGCTGTTTTTAAAGCGTCTTATTGAGTGTCATCCTTTCAATTCCTTTGCACCTTGAATGTCTCTTCTCAGATCCAATTTGACTAGGCATAGAAATTTCTTCAGAATTTCACAGACACTGTTCTCATATATTTTACAATTTTTAAAAATATTTATTATTTATTTATTTGAAAGGCAGAGTTACAGAGAGAGAAGAGAGAGAGAGAGAGAGAGAGAGAGAGAGAGAGAGAGAGATCTGCCATCTGCTGGCTCATTCCCCAAATGTCCACAATGGCCAGTGCTGGGCCAGGTCGAAGCCAGGAGCCTAAAACTTCATTCAGGCCTCCCATATGGGTGGCAAGGGCCCAACCATTTGATCCATCTTCCACTGCTTTCCCAGGTGGGTTAGCAGGGAGCTTGATCAGAAGTCGAGCTGTTGGGAACTGGTGCTCATATGGGATGACTGTGTCACAAGTGGCACCTTAACCTGTGGTGCTACAATGGTGGCCCCTATATTTTAGAGTGGGGGGAGCAGGGGCAAGGGCAGGTTTACTTCTGGCCGACATCCTTTGGCTTTGTTCTTTGTGATCTCCTCAACCCTCCAGAGTGCTAAAAATTTTCTCTCTGTGTGTTCTCGAACTCATGACAATGTGATTAACATGGATCTCTTTTGCATTTACTATTCTGATAAATGAATGGCCTCTTTCATTCTGATAATGCATGTTCTTCAGTTCTGAAACTTATTCTCTCTCAATAATTTCTTCTTTATTTTCACTTTTTCTAACTCTTATTAGCTAGATGTTGGCTCTCCGAACTTAACCCTCTACATTTTAGTTTATCTTTCTGTTTTATTTTCTATTCTTTATCTAAACCTTTTACAGTTTCTGAGTTAACAAATAATTTTCCATTACCTTAAAATATTTGAATTATATATATGCTTTTATATTTTAAAAGTTCTTTGTTTATTGTTCTTTTACATGGATTCATTTCTTATTTCAACAATGAAATACCATTTTTCTTTATTTCTCTGAGGACATGCACTATATTCTGCTTAAAATGTCCACCTGATCTTTGTGTTGTTTGTGGTATTTGAGGCCAGAATCTATAGACTTTTTGCCCTTTCTGGCTCCTCAATTTTTGAGAGAAGAATTCTAGTCCCTTTAATGGAAGACATAACTAGGTTGTCTCTATTCTTGGAGCTAAAAATTGAAAACTGCCTGCAGCAAAGGTGAATAGCCTTCAGCTAGAAGAATTTAGTTTATTCTGTCCATTTTCAGTATATAGTTCCTGCTACCAGACCCCATCATCTGGCTTCAGAGCTCTTTTGCCTCTATTTCTCTACAGAATAAACCCTCCTGCCCACATCTCCTACATGGGTAGCAGAAATGCAGGATTGGGGAGGGGACCTAGATCTAAAAACTTACATATGCTTTGAGTCAGTTCTGTTTCCATGCTAAGCCTATTTTCTGTTAAAACTTCCAGGGTCTAAGGGAGTAAATGGCTTCTTGGTGGTATTTGGTGGCCAGTTGGAGGGTGGGTTTCCCTTTTCCAAACATTAGTTGGAATCTCTCATCATATCCTAAATACTTCCTCATTTTCTTATCGCCTTGTAGATCTAAATATTTCGTATTCATTTACAAACATTTCAAGGGCATTTCAGAATGGAGCATTGATAAATGCAAAGATTCAAACTTTCATGTCCCAAACACATGTACATTGGAAATTATACATATATTAGATTAGATTTTGGATTCTTATAGGATTAACTTTGTAATAGGTTTAGGTTTGGGATAGCTACATTAAGGGCCCCCTGTTATTTCAGATACTTGACATGTGAAATAATTTTAATATATGAGATGAAAAATTGTATCTGAAAATTCTGACAGATAGAGATAATCTAAAATATGTAAATGGGGACGGATGTTTGATTCAGTGGTTAACATGCCACTTGAGATGCTTGTATCTTATATTGGTTTCAGACCTGGCTCTGTTTCTGGTTCTAGCTTCCCACTAATGTGCGCTGTGGGAGGCAGCAGGTGATGATAGGTCAACAAAGTGAGTCCTTACCACCCATGTGGGAAACCTTGATTGAGTTTCTGGCTCTTGGCTTTAGTCTTGCCCAGTTCTGGCTGTTGTGGGCACTTGAGGAGAAAACAGCTAAAAGGCCCATGTTTCTCTCTCTCTCTTCCTCCCTCTCTCTCTTTCCCTTCCTTCCTTCCACCTTCCCCCTCCTCCCTCCCTCCTTCCCTCTCTCAAATAAAATGAAAGTAAATAAATAAAAATAAAATACACAAACAGAAAGATTTTTTCTATCATACTAGCAGTGTAAGTCATTAAAGATTACAAACTAAACATTTTAAAACTGTTTAAAAAGAAAAATTCATGCTAAATTCACCTCATTTCTTTGTGATAGGACTATTAAAATGGTGGATCATGGTGATTTTTTAGATGTAGAACAAAGCATTTGGTAAAGAAAAAGAAGTGTGTGCTAAAATATGGCACCATTAGAATGGCTCATATTTTAAACAATGACCACATCCAAACACTGATGAGTAAACTGATACAAATAGCAGGAAGGGCTTTAGACCACAGGACTAAGCCCTAATTCTCATGCTACGCAATATTTAAATCAATGAGACAGATAAGTATCTTGATAGAATATTGAACACTTGGGTGGTAACAAGGAATGTGAAGAAGAAAGGGGGAGACTAAACAACATCAATAGCATTTTCACAATTATAAATCTGTGAGTCATCACATTATGGGTGGAATTTAAAGCTGCGGGACTATGAGAGAAAAGAAAAGAGACCCAAGGATTGCACCACACACCAGAGCACTTCTATGTTTTAGAATTAAAAGATAAGGAGGAGGGGTTTCAGCATTGCAGTCCCAGGGACTAAGCTGCCACCTATAATGCCAGCATTCTGTATTGGAGCACTGGTTGGAGTTCTGGTTGTTTTGCTTCTGATCCAGATGCCTGCTAATGTGCCTAGAAAAGCAACAGATGACAGCCCAAGTGCTGGGGCCCTTGCCACCTACATGGAGACCCAGATGGTGTTCTTGACTTGTTGGCTTTGGACTGGACCAACCCTGGCCATTCAACCCTTTGATCAGTTGGGAGGTGAACCAGTGGATGGACAATCACTGTCACTGTCACTTTCTCATTCACCCTTTTAAATATTTTTTTAACAAAAGCACAAGGAGGATCACACATAGAAGACAGAAGGAGCTGTTAGAAAGGAGAATCAGTGTGTTATCCTACAAGTCAATTGCATCATAAATTCTATAGGACAAAGTAATCAACCACGTCACATACTCCTGATAGTAGCATGAGAACTGCCAACAAGAGCACTGGATTTAGAAATGGGGGAGGCATTGGAGACCTTGAAGGGGGCAGCTCTGGATATGAGTGGGGCACAGAGACCCCATTGTAACTGAGACAGGATAGGAAGAACGTTTTTACAGAACCCTTTATGAAGGGAGGGAGAAACAAGGGAACTGAAGAAAGAAGGAAAGGGTATTTACCTTTTGGTTTGTTTTCTTTTGGTTGTGTGTTGGGAGGTGGGTGGGTAGGAATACCATTTATGTGTGCTGGTGGGAAGAATCAAGTATAAAGATGAAAAAAAATGGTAACAGAGAGGAGAGTGAGGATTGCTGAAGTGGGTGAGAGATAGTGGAACGTAATACATGGGGAGAGGGACTGGTCTGCTAGTAGCATGAAGAGTTCATTTTTGCTAATAGCAGAGAAGCTGACATGTATGGCATACAAGAATGAATCTAAGGATACAGAATACTGTCTTATGAAAGAGAAGACAGACTCATTCTGTGTCATGAGATATGGCAGAATATGGCAAAAGTTATGTATTACAGGGCAATAGAGTCAGGCTCAGTGAAATAAAGATATTTCATTGAAGGACGTTGGAACTACCAGGACCCTTACTGAAAAGGAATAAGCTCGCTCTTCTGGGAACTGGGGAAGAAAGCCAATTTCTTTCTAGTGCTTCTTCTGAGTAGTACACAGGGTAAGATGCCATGCATATATGATGTCAGTTCTCCCAAAGATTCTATGAGATACAAACCATTGCCAAGTTGCAGGCGAGGAATCGAACCCACAGGAATCAACATTTTTCAAGGTTATCAAGCAGAGACTAAAACAGGGCTAGAGGAGAGAGTCCAAATGACAACCAAAACTGTTGTCTTTCCTTTACACCACAAAGCTTTACAATAGCAAGTGGCTAAATTTTGAGCAAGTAGGGAGAGAGCAATAGAGAAAAACCTTTTCAATTTCTTAAAATGCTATGCTTCTCTTTTCTGACTGTCCCAACCCCATTCATTAGAATGGCTATTTTTCATGAGTTCTCTACAAGCTCTGTCTTGCTTCACTATCTACTGTTTCCTATCCACATGCTTTCATCCCTCCAAAGACGAGGCACACCTGGCAGGAAGACCTTAGTGCTACTCTTAGCTTTATGGCTGTCCCAGAATCCTAATATTTATTAAACTGAATGAAGATGACAGGCAGGTAGCTGTTTTTCAGGCTCTAGGGCTACAGTCTGGCCTTTCTCCATCAGGGACCAGCTGCTCACCAGGGATTGTCTTTATCAGGCTCACTCTGTCAAGGACTGCTGGGTATTCTTTCCTAGTTGGCAAAGCTACACTGAAGGAAAATTATATCCAAAGCAGATCTTACCAAGTCAGTGAGCCACAAGTACCAATTAATTTTGTTATGCATGGAAGCAAAAGGCCAAAAGGGAAAATGGTTAGCTGCAGAATTTTAATATCCAATGCTATTTATTTCATTTAAAACTACATGCCACTATAATTAGAAAATATATGATTTTTACATGTTTTTCAATAAGTAAATATAAGTATAATGGATACTAACTATTAATATTCTTTAGGCATGCTTACTACTAAATGTATCTATTCCTAGATAAAACTTCAGGTGTTTATAGGCCAACATTCAAACTTTTTTAATCTTTTAAAGTTTGCCATCTGCCCTAAACTATAACTTCAAGCACAAACATCATACAATTATTGAAGATGAGGTGCTTTTATTCTAAAATAGCCTTTAAAATAAAATAAAGCAAAGTGAAGAATAATGTAACTGCATGAGAAACATTTTCATGGATTCAGCATTATCTTGACTTCAAAACTTCCCTTTGATGGGATTTGTTCTGTTTATTTTAACCCAGGCTCTGTGCAGGAGCCTGGATTTGCTGATAAGCATTTTTTTTTTTCATTTTAGTACAAAAATCAGAAAGGTGATTAATAATTTTAATTTGCAGCCTAAGTTATGCAAATGAATTACAACTTTATTTTGTTCTCCTTTGCCTCTTATAAGCTCTTGCAAAGTAAAGAAAAGGGTACACATCAGTGGACAGCATGCAAGAATCCTGCATTTCTGGTCAGCAGCTCAGCCAGCATTGCAGTAAAACCCTGAGCCTGGTGAACTTGTGTGGATGAATGGGCAGAGTTCCAACTGTACTGCAGAATCCGTATAATTGGGTTGTGTTAATTTCCAATGCCCTTTGAATATTGGAAAGTAAAATGCTGCAGATTATACAGCAATAACAGTCAATAAGATCATCTTGAATTCTCTAAGCACAAAGTTAAAAATAAGGACTTGCTTCTGAGAATCAAGCTCTTGGTTTATTATTGATGGCTTCCTTTTCCTTACCAGGCTCTCTCGTTTCTTCCTCAACTACTTTGAATGTATTTTATGGCATAAGGGCCTTTTTTTTAAAAAAAAAAGATATTTATTTTATTTATTTGAATGGCAGAGTTATAGAGAGAGAGAGAGGGAGAGAGGGAGAGAGGGAGACAGGGAGACAGGGAGAGAGAGAGAATCTTTTACCCACTGGTTTACTCCCCAAATGGCCTCAATGACCAGAGCTGGGCCAGACTGAAGCCAGGAGCCAGGAGCTTCTTCAAGGTCTCCACGTGAGTGTAGGGGCCCAAACTCTTGGGGCATCTTCTGTTGCTTTCTCAGGGGCATTAGCAGGGAGTTGGATCAGAAGTGGAGAAGCTGGGATGCAAACTGGTGCCCATATGGGATGCCAGAACTGCAGGTGGTGGCTTTACTTGCTATGCCACAATGCTGGCTCTGGCCGATGGGTTTTTAGGACACTTTACCTTAGGCACTCTTTATTTTAAGTGATTTTATTTTGTTGTTGTTGTTGTTTTATATTCTAGCATAGGCATTCTGATTCAAATTCTTCAGCAAGACATATATTTACCATGACCAGATATGAATTAAGTGCTTTCGATTTGGAGAGCCAAAGGATTCTCTTTCCTATCTATTTGTCAGTGGTAAGAGGCAGCTCAGTTTCAAAATGAATCCCAACAGACTCATACCAAGAGAGCAAGAGAAACAGGCATGTGCTCCTGAATTCACTAATTTAGAAATTCTACTCAGTTATTTCCATTTTATGTTCTGTAAAGTTGTTTGTCTCAAGTAGCTCCCTGAAATCCCATAAAAAGTTAGGATTTGAAAAACCAAACCTAAATTCAGTGGTTGGTTAAGATGTCCATTATTCAGCATGAATTTGACTTACATTCTTACTGATATGTATTCAAATATAATCACGTGCTCTTCCTATACTCTGATAAAAATATTATGTGTTATACATAAAATATCAAGTATCCTTTTCAAAGACAAAATCACACATTCTTCCATGCTAAAGTCTAGAAAAGAGAAGTGTCACATTTAAAGATGATTATTATTATTTCTATTCTTTTATCAAAATTTTCTCTTCTGCTGTGGACATATGTAGAGGATTTAGTATCTGTGTCTTTGTAGAAGCTGTAGTGAGTAAAATTTCTGAAGACTGTATTATGTATCATCCTAATTTTCTTTAAAGGATTAAGGCTGTTATTTTTGAAGCAAAAATACTGGCATACACATTTGAGTAGTAAAACACTTGGCTAGTACTTGGGGAATATAAAGTCCTGGCAAAACTCAAGTGCCTCTAGGAACCAGGCAAGAATGATGAGATCTGGGAATAGGACAATGCAGACAACACTAAGGCTGGGGGCACATGCCTGTTGAAAAGCATGCAAATGCAAAACATTTTACAGAAATGTTCAGGCAAATAAAACTTCTGTGGATTGCCCCCCAACCCCACTTGCTACCATCCCTATATACCTTTGCTATAGGTAGGTTTAATGTGTGGCAAATGAATTGTTTAATTTTTTTTCACTTTTATCTGTTTTGCTTTTATAGAATCTGGGAACAGAGTTTTAGACTCTTTACAGTTATCATTTGCTGCAAATCAGGAGTAGGTTTATTTATTCCTGGAAGTACTTGTAAGACCACATGAATGTAATTCATCCTCGGGTTGGACCCTGTGGTCATAGAAACAGCACAGCTCCTGTGTGCTACAATAGGATCTCTTGAGTCATTAGATATAAAAACATCCACAATGTTTATTTCACATCTAAGGTTCTAAGAATAAGGGACCCTGCATGTGAAAAGACAAGGACAAAAGCACTTTCTTCCTCCTGAGCAAGGAGCTGGGCTAGTGATGGAGGGAAGAGATCTGAAGCCAGGAAGTCGTGGTGTGTATTCATCCCCTCACCTTGTAAGGGGCAAATCTGGGCTGTGCATGGGCAGCTCCATGCTAGGACACACAGAACTTTTCAGAAACCCTGCCTTGAGCGGTCGCCCCTGTAATTAATAAATCACTGCATGTTTTCTATAGTGCTTTCATAGTCACAAAAAAGCAATAAGGTAAACAAACAAAAGGCATACTGGTTAATTCAGTTAGATTTTAGCAGAAGATATACATTTAAAGCTTTTTCAGCATTTTACAGCTAATGAATGAATAGTACTTTACAAGAATCAATTCATTAGTAATCCCATCACTTTGAAGTACTTTATTAGTAGTCTAATTATAGTCAGTTCCAATTATGGAAAATGTGCAGGGTATGTACCAATGAAACATGGTTTCTCTAAGAGCTTTGTCTTGAAAGCAGAACAAGCCATTTTAAATCGATAAATATTGCCATCTTTTATTTTTTATTATTATTGTAACTTTCTGAAATATTCAGAAAGATTAAGATTTTATGTAAAGGGGCTGGCATGAAGACATAGCAGGCTACGTCACTGGTGGCAATGCTGGCATCCCATATTAGAGTGCCAGGTTGAGTGCTGGCTGCACTGTTCCCATGCCGCTTTCTGCTAACGTGCCTGGGAAGGCAGCAAAATATGGCTCAAATATATGGGTTCCCGCCACCAATGTGGGAGACCAGCATAGGATTCCAGCTCCTGCCTTCACCCTGGCTCAAACATGGTATGGGGGCAATTTGGGGAGTGAACCAGCGGATGGAGAATCTCTTCCTCTCTGTCTCTCTCTCAGTGCCACTCTGACTTTCAAATAAATAAAAATATCTTTTGAAAGAAAGAATAGAATGTGTGAGTATGTTTATGAGCACATCTGTCTCTGTCTATGTGTGTGTAAGAAACACTTTTTATCTATTGGACTGTACCAACATAGTGGGTATACATACACACATGCAAAATGTACATTATGAAAAATCTATGAAAGGATTTCATAATTTTGGGCATCAAAATATGCTATAATTTTCCATGATTTTGTGAGGTACCTTAAATTTGCTTCACTGATGAAAGGTCCAAGCATCTATGAGCTATTATTCCCCCCCCTTTTTTTTTTAACAGGCAAAGTGGACAGTGAGAGAGAGAGACAGAGAGAAAGGTCTTCCTTTTGCCGTTGGTTCACCCTCCAATGGCCGCCACGGCCGGCGTGCTGTGGACAGCACACCGCGCTGATCCGATGGCAGGAGCCAGGTACTTCTCCTGGTCTCCCATGGGGTGCAGGGCCCAAGCACTTGGGCCATCCTCCACTGCACTCCCTGGCCACAGCAGAGAGCTGGCCTGGAAGAGGGGCAACCGGGACAGAATCCAGCGCCCCAACCGGGACTAGAACCTGGTGTGCCAGCACTGCAAGGCGGAGGATTAGCCTAGTGAGCCACGGCGCCGGCTATTATTCCCTTTTTAACAAATTCTTATTTCAATGTTTGCATTCTCCATTTCTAACACTTACTTCAAGAGAAGCAAAACCACTGCATCTAATGGGAGTCCAGATTGAAAAGCGACCTGTCTGCCAAAGGGATAAACTTTAACCCAGAGCTAACAAAAGAAATATCTAGGAAATACCCACTAACAGGACCAAGGATTCAAGTTTGTAGGAACTGAGGAGACATGGTGAGGTATGAAAAGCATTTAGAGGAGCAGAGAGGGAAGGAAAAACCCACTGAGGCATGGAGCCTGGAGCTCCTGGCCTGGCTCTAAGCTGCGCCCAGTCTCACTGCCAAATTAATCTCCAGGGAAGGAAGACAGAATGCAGTTTCCATCTGACACCCTAATGGGCCACCAGGACCCGGTGTCTGGTCAGGGAGTCCTTGAAAAATGCCAGAGAGAGGCCCTGGCCTGAGTTTCAAGGTTACTCCGAGCCCTTCTCCCAGTCCTGCGGGTCAGACCAAGCCCTGCGAAAGGAAGCTGAGTTGGACCGGGCCGTTATTCCCAGAGCTAAGATGAGAAATATGAAGAGTGGAGCTGGCTTTCGTGAGGATGCCAAAAGGACAGGGGACCCGCTCCCTGCAGGAACATGCATTTCCCGGCCCGCCACCATTTTGGCTGTCGGAGTCTGATACCTGGCCATGAGACCTTTTGGAAGCACTGGAGTGTTGTGCCAGCCAGGATCCGTCAACTGTCTCAAGGCCTTCTGCAGTCCCACTCGAAGCACTGACCCATGCAAGAGGGAGGGCAGGTGTTTCACAACCCAACGCCTACAAGGGCTTGTCAGGGACTGGGGTCCAGACAAGAGATATTCAGGACACACCAGGGAGTGCCCGGGCCAGAGTCCTTCAGTCATCTCAAGGCCTTTTCCCAGTTCTTCCACGAAGGGCAGATCCATACCGGAGAAAAGTCTCAGCTCCAGGGGATTGCTCTGGCCTTAATCAGCAAATCTTGCCCCTGAGTCTTAAGGCCAGCAGCTGTGCTAATCACTTTTAACTGGCTGGCAGGGACCTGGTGTGTTTTAGAAAAGGAGAGAGTTGCTATGATGGAGAGTAAAACCCTCTGGGGGAAAAAGAAAGAAGCGATAGCAGCCTGCATGCTCACCAGTCTGGTGGGATGATCCAACACTGCCTGGAGTTCAACTGGAGTGGGATCCGTGTCATGTTGGAGCTGCTGAGTCATAGCACCAAAATATTATGGGTGAAGCGGCAGTGGAGAAAATATTATTACTTCTGTTCTTTGCCTCACATGGAAGAATCTCCAAGAGGACAAGGCAAAGAGAAAAGCAAGATTTAAAGGTTTTAAAAGCAAGATTTATTAGAGCTAGAGAACTCCAGCCAGAGTGGCATGGAGGGGGGCTCCACAGTTGGGCCCCTAGAAATATCAAAGGATATATCTCTCATTTTGTAGAGACACCAACTAATAGGTTCTTCAGATTATATTAAAGGGACTGTCAAGATGTGATGTGATGCTAAATTTTAAGTTATGATAATGTAAAATGCTACTGATACAAATGTCCAAAAGTTAAAAGTTAAAAATCTAATGATCTTGTGTTACCAGACATGATGGTTATCTTAATGAGAAGGGCCCAGAGGCCTAAAAAGGATGTTTTATAAAATCCTACAGGTGCTTTCTAAAATACTGTGTGGAGTAAGCCAGTATTTCTTCTTGATTCATCAGTTTATAATTTTAAAAATGGCTATTTGAAGACTTTTGTCATCTACAAGCACTAAAAATCAGATTTTCTGCTCATGAAGTTAAAACATTGTTTTTTTATGTTTAAAAGACTTCTTTTCCCTGACCTTTATTGTATCCAATACCTTGGGACAGTTTTGTAAGCAGATAAAGCCCATAATGGACTATAGGTTCCAACTTAGAAAAATATGGTTAATTCAGGTTACTAAGAGCAGGAGGTAATTGTAATTTATTGCTAATTTAAAAGAAAAAAAAACAGTTCAAGATTTTAAGAAGCTATTACTGAAACTGCTTCATTGTTCTATCTTGTATGTTATGTTATATGTATGTACATATTTTATGTCCACATGGGAAAATTTATTAAGAGCTCTGTTTTAATTGGCTTATAGATAAAAGATTGCTCATAAATTTAAACTCCTAAATTAACCAAAGGTACATTTCTTGGTTTGTGTGATCTAAATCTATGTTCCAGATGTTTTAAATTTGTTGGTAGAAAGAAACTAAAAATGTTTAAGTCATTGATATGTTTGTACTTGGGTTTGCTGGTCAAACAAGTTACACCTGTTTTAGATATTTAAGCCATGTTTCCAAATACATGTACTCTGGTCCTGAAACTTACAGAAGACATTGGACCTCTTGGTAAATGTTTTCACAGTCGTTCTTTAACAGTTAAAATTGTTTGCTAAGTTTTCATTTGATATTAAGTTATTGGCAGTAAGTGATCTGGGAAGCCTGACTTCTTCCCTCATTTCTCTATTCTCTTCAAGATGGGAAACTGATTCTATTCTGTCAGACTCTCCAGGATGTAGTTTGATCTTTAGACCTTATAAAAGAGATGACTAACATTTTCCTGTAATAATAGCATAGCCAAAATGAGAGCTTAAATTTTGATTTCACAGCTAGATTTACTTTGCCATGGGCAAGTAAATGGGCAAAGCCTCCCTTTCAGACAAAACAAAAAGAGAGTAAGTTTTGGGTTTTTTTGTTTTTGTTTTTGTTTTTTTTTTTTTTTTTTTTTGACAGGCAGAGTGGACAGTGAGAGAGAGAGACAGAGAGAAAGGTCTTCCTTTGCCGTTGGTTCACCCTCCAATGGCCGCCGCGGCCTGCGCGCTGCGGCCGGCGCACCGCGCTGATCCGATGGCAGGAGCCAGGAGCCAGGTGCTTTTCCTGGTCTCCCATGGGGTGCAGGGCCCAAGCACTTGGGCCATCCTCCACTGCACTCCCTGGCCACAGCAGAGGGCTGGCCTGGAAGAGGGGCAACCGGGACAGAATCCGGCGCCCCGACCGGGACTAGAACCCGGTGTGCCAGCGCCGCTAGGCGGAGGATTAGCCTAGTGAGCTGCGGCGCCAGCCAAGAGAGTAAGTTTTAAAGTGAGAACATAGCTTTTCTAATGGGCATTGTCTACTTCACAGAAAAACCATTCTCAGAACATGCCTGTGAGTATAGATTTCTAGCTTAGGCCACCAAAGATTAGAGATGAGACTGAGCACCCCCTTGACTTGCATCCTCTTAAAGGTTTCTTCTGGTCTGCTTTAACAGAAACCAGGAGGAAGCAGAAGCTAGGCAGAAGCAATGTAGAGATAGGTGGCAGGCCAATTAATGGCTGCTTTCAAAGAGACCCAACAGACCAGTACAATGCAAATGGCATTGGTTTTCTATGCGGAAAGCCAGGGCTTCAGCAGAAGTCAGCTTATAAAGAGCCCTGGCAGCTCTGCCAGCCAAGAGTTGGGTCACTGGAAATGGAACTGCCCTGGAGTTGAAGAATGTCCAGGCCAGAGCCACAGACCTTGCTGGCTCTAAGCTGCAAAGCCCTACACTCTGCTCAGCTTCCAAAGTAACCACTGCTGCTGAGGAGACGGTCAAGTGGGGTCAGTAACACTGTAGGCAGAACTGTAAATTTCCTGTCAGAGATGCCACCTGCCTTTACCTGGCCACCTCTCCTCCCAGACCAGCTGGGTGATGGAAGTCAAAGGGGACCTTTCCTAAGGAGGTTCACACCTCCCTTATGATGTCTCTTCTGGTACCCAACGTGAGGAGATACTCAGGCCTGGGCCTCATAACTGGCCAGGCCTTAAAGCCCACCTGATAATAATCAGGCCCTTCCGTCAGTTTCTGTTTGTCTCTCAATGGGAAAACTTGAGCATGGTTTAGACAGCACCTTTCTTAGGTCCTCTAATAATGACTCTGTCCTTTGTTTTAGATCCTGTGAGTTAAAACTGCTTGTTAGATTCATTTTCTCCAGACTTGAAACAGTGAAGTTCTCCATGGGCATGCACATGAAACCTTGGATGGAAGCAGTTTCTGCAAGCTGGCACCGCATGCCCCTTGAGAAGCCACCTCCTGCTGGAACCCTGTCTTGACTGCCTTTCCCTATGATGCCACTTTTCTGCACGAAGAAGCCAGACAAGCATTGCCCAGTTTTCCCCTAATAGAAGTTAGGGCTCACTCTTCCGGGAGGGGCGTGTGTGGAATGTGAGGAGTCAGATGGGTTAATAGGCAGTCAGTGGAAACTGGGGTGCAGGGTGCTTGTCTTTAGCAAGTTCAAAAGTGCCTGCCTGCCCACTCCTGGAAAGCTTCCAATTTTACCCCAAGAATAGCAAGGAAGTAGCAATTTTATCCTCCTGAGCTCACAGCTTACTGTAAACAAGTTATCTATCTCATCCTTCTGAGGCTCTTTGTTTTATCTGGAGCAACCTAGATAGGATTAAAGATGGCAAATCAGGTCTTTTGATGGGTGTTGTCCCTGCCTTGTAACTCAATGTCTTTTTCTTCTCCAGTACCAGGGGCTTCCTTGGGTTTTGCTTCTTTCGGTGCCTCCCTCCATGCCATTCTTGCTGGAAGTCTCTCACTTTAATAAATCTTGCTTTTAAAACTTTTAAGAAAAAAGAATTTCAGAGAGCTCTGGAAATGGGATGAGACTAGACAAATTTATGGTCAAGAGATCAGTTATGTGATTCATGGTCCCAAATCACATTTCAGCAGATGCTAGGAACAGAGATGAGGGTTTCCAGCAAGGATGTGTGCAGAAATGCTGTGTCTTCTGGTGTGGATCATGGAAACATCCACAGGAGGCTACCAAAGTTTCTGAGAATTTTGTACTTCAGGAAAACTGTCAGCTTCTACTGGGACAGAGATTGGACTGAACGAAATAAGGACTCTGAGGACAGACGCATGGGCTCAGAAGTCGAGGCCAGCCGAGTGGACTTCCTCAGGCTGTGAGTGAGGGACCATGGCCAGGTAGGTCAAGAGGGTGGGCTGTTGCCTGGGTGAGACAGGAAGAGTGTGGAGCCACAGCTGATTCTTCTCATGCTTTGGAATCTAATGGAATTTTCTCCACTGGGTTTTTGAAAAGCTTAGGCACTGTGACTCCCTTTTTCCTTCCTGTTTCTCCCTGTTGGAATAAAAATATTTATCTTGGGGTAGGCATTTGGCATTTGTCATATGGGACACCTGCACCCCATATTAGAGTGTCTTGGTTTGAGTGCTGGCTCTGCTCTTGATTCTAAGTTCACAAAAATGTATGGCCTGGGAGGCAGCCCATGATCACTCATGTACTCGAATCCCTGCTTTCATATGGGAGAACCAGATTCAACTGCAAGCTCCTGACTTTGGCTTGGCCTAGTCCTGGCTGTTGCAGATCTTTGGTGAGTGAACCCATGGATGGGAGATCTGTCTGTGTGTCTATCTGCCTTTCAAACAAACTAACAGAATTATCTATCTATATCTATCTATGAAATATCTCTATCTTTCTAGTTATATTTCAATCTATCTATATGTATGTATATCCCATGCCCAACTCATCATTGTGTTCTGGAAGCAGATAGCTTGTTTTCTAGATTTCATGAGTCTATAGATAGAAAGTTTTCCCCAGGGTGGGCCACAACAAGAGTCTCACTTGCACTAAATTTAGGTTTAAAGAGAATATTTGAGGCATTTTAAATTAGATAAGTGAGATAAATTTTAGGACTTACAGTTAATGCTGGAATAAGTTGATATCTGGGGATACTGAGATGGGTGACTGTATGTTACAATGAGTAGGACATAATGGGGCATGCATAGGGTGTACTTTTATGGCTTGTATTGCGTTCCCTGAAAAAAATCCTCTGAAGTTTTATTCCCACATCCGTGCAGCTGTGATCTTATTCCGAAGTAAGATTTTTGCAGATGCAATCTAATAATGATGATGTCACACTGAATTAGGGCGGGCCTTAATGTAACATAATGGCTTCCTTGTAAACAGGGAGAAACACACAGAAACAGAGGGAGGAGAGTTCTGTGAAGATGGAAATAGAGATTGGAGTTTGCTTCTGCAAACCAAGGAACACCTAGGACTACCAGAAGAGACAACGATGGTCCCTGTAGTGGCTTGGGAAGGAGAGTGGCTCTTCCAACATGTACCTTGATTCTGGACTTCTATCCCCCATAACTGTGAGGGAATAAACTTCAGTTACTTCAAGAGATTGAGTTTGTAGTACTTGGTGATGATAGTCTTAGGAAACTAACACGAGTACAGTCCATATAGTAAACACTTTCCCTTTGGTCTTCCAGAATTTATCTCTTCTTTCTGAATTTGTAACTCTGAGTTTCCTCTCTTACTCTCATTCCACGTGCATTGCAGAGTGTACTCCATCAGGGGCTCCAAAATGGAGCACATGAAATGTATTTACCATTCCCCTGTCCTCATCAATTACTTTTGGGATAAATGTGTACATCAGGCATACTCTAGGGGCTGGCGCTTTGGCACAGTGGATTGAAGCCCTGGTCTACAGCACCAGCATCCCATATGGGCGCCAGTTCGAGTCCCGCTGCTCCACTTCCTATCCAGCTCTCTGCTGTGGCCTGGGAAAGCAGAAGATGGCCCAAGTCCTTGGGCCCCTGCACCCACATGGGAGACCCAGAGGAAGCTCCTGGCTCCTAGCTTCGGATTGGCACTGCTTCGGCCATTGTAGCCAACTGGGAAGTGAACCAGTGTATGGAAGACTTCTCTCTTTCTCTCTGCCTCTCCTCTTTCTCTGTGTAAATCGGGCTTTCAAGTAAATAAATAAATCTTTAAAAAAAAAAAAAACAGGTATACTCAACTGGAAAGATGGAAGGCTGCAACCATTTGCTACCACGAAGAAACGATTTGAGAGTAAAGAGAGAACAGAGCCAAGAGATTTTAAAATCCCCAACAGTGGATGGATATAGTGACTGAGAAAGAAAAAAAGATAAACATATGAGAAACACCCTCGTGGATGGAGGTATACTGATTGTTGTCTTCCTTTCCTAATGCATATTCCATAGCCCCATAAACTCATTGCATAGAAATTATTTAAAATTCTCTATAAAAAATAAAAATAAAAATAAAATTCTCTATGATCATGATTTGTAATCCAGATTCTCTGTTGATCAGACATAGTATAAAAATTTTGTCTTTCTGTTTCAGGCAGACTCATTCTAAAATAACATACATTTTATTAATTTCTGAATTGGAAATCTTTCAAAGGTTTATCTGAGTCTTTAGAGACCATGTATTGATTGATAATTATCACTAATTAGAAAGATGATGGCATAACAACATGTGAGTACAGGTTAATGCTGCCATTAATAATTCAATTTTCACAGTACATTTCCACATTATTATTATTATTAAACTTAGGCTACAGAATAGAAGTAATATTTTTAAAAACTCAAATGATTACCATAGTAGTGATCCCAAAAGTTCTTTTTAACATGCTGACAAATATATTCTGCTTTATATGTACATAATGTATTTGAATACATATATATGCATTTTATGTATAACTTTAAATAACTATCTTATGTATAAGACATAGATACCAAGATGCACACATATTTTGGAATCAGCAAGCAGTAAATAAGAATACAAAATGTTGGGCATAAACACAGTCACAGTATATAAACATTACACAAACAACAAATATATTTGTTAAAGCTACACCCAGTTTACAATCTATAAACCTTTCTTTCATTAGCAACACTGTACAAATCATCTCCGGCAAGGAACAATACCCCAGATACACAGTATCTGCTTATAATGATACTGCTAGTCCTTCACAGGAACACAATTATCATTGGTTTTAAACATGGATTAACTATGAGACGTGTATTTAGAATGAAGAATTCAATAATGGGAAGGGACGGCCACCTCTGAAGTATGAAAAATATAGCTGCATATTAATGTTCAAATGCACTGCGTTTTGGGTGGAGCTTTCTGTGGAACTTGCATTTGTACTTGTGCCAAACTGCTTTATTCAGCTTGCTGCTATGACAACTACCCAGGGGCAAATGTCAGGTCAGCTCCCTGCATCTGTGTCTTGGTGTAATTACATTGTCAGAAACCTAATAGCAGTCTTCTTTTTCTCACTGAACAGTGCAAAGCAACAGTAGCCAAAGAACTAACTGTTGAGACGATTTCTATCTGCTCCACTGCCTAAACCCTTGGTCGTCTTCATACTGTATTTGCAATTTTCTCTATTTGGTGCTAAAACTGTGTTTACTAGGTGGTCAGATAACATTTGAAATTGCAGCATTAATCCCAATGACTACCTCTATTTGGCCACATATTGCCATTCTCAGGCTCAATCTTTCATATTGAGATGGTGGCCATCTCATCAAAAAAGGTACTTTCCCTCCCTGAAAAGGAATTTTTTCAATGCTACATCAAGCCCCATATGGATACTTATTAAATGCCTAGCCTCATCTCAGCATATAACTAGGCATTTTAGGGGCTCAGAGTGATAAAAGCCAAAGCTATTTTAATCCCACAGAGTGATATAAAATTGTAGTGTCAAACAATATTCCATAAGACACTTGGAAGCTATTACAATGTTAGTTGGGCATATAAACAAGCACCAAAACTGCTTTGTGTTGATATTATTGTTATAGAGTGAAGTAAGAGAAAGACTTAGACTCATCAACTAAGATTTGATACAAGAGGTGTTTCTTAAAACAGGTGCACCTTGAAATGGGTCTACAAATCAACAGAGATTTGGAACTGATTCTCAGGACAGACTGGGAGAAGCAGGCTGGTGGAGATAGCACATGCTGTACACTAAAACACCTCTAAATTCTCCAAATTTCATTAATGTAAAAAGAAAACCTGAGCAATAATGAGGAACCACATTTCCTATTTGTGTAAGTTTTTGTCAAGAATCATAACAGCACTATAATAAATATACCTTACTGAGTTTGTGAAAAAAATAAATGAGAAATATATGTGAGTGAAAATTTATGCTATAAAATAACACACAAATATTAGTATTAGTAGTAGAATATGATATACTTCATATGTCTATCCCAAATAGTGTCAAGATGACACCAAAATAACTGAACAATAAAGAACTTGGAACTTTTTTTTTTTTTTTTTTTTGACAGGCAGAGTGGACAGTGAGAGAGAGAGAGAGACAGAGAGAAAGGTCTTCCTTTTCCGTTGGTTCACCCCTCAATGGCCGCCGCGGCTGGCGCACCATGCTGATCCGAAGGCAGGAGCCAGGTGCTTCCTCCTGGTCTCCCACGTGGGTGCAGGGCCCAAGCACTTGGGCCATCCTCCACTGCACTCCCGGGCCACAGCAGAGGGCTGGACTGGAAGAGGAGCAACCAGGACATAATCCAGTGCCCCGACTGGGACTAGAACCCGGTGTGCCGGCGCCGCAGGCAGAGGATTAGCCTATTGAGCTGTGGCGCTGGCCAAGAACTTGGACTTTAAAACTAGATCTGGGTATTTACAATGGTCTCCACAATTTTTTTTTTCTAAAATGTGGATTATGAAGTAAATGGTAGTTCAAGAAATTAATTTAGTATGAACTGCAGAAACGATTCTATTTTCTATTTTTCATTAAAGATTTATTTATTTTGAAAGTCAGAATTACAGAGGTGGAGAGAGACAGAAAGATAGACAGAAAGAGAGAGAGAAAGAGAGAGAGATTGTCCATCTGCTAGTTCACTCTCCAAATGGCCACAACGGTTGGAGCTGGGCCAGGTTTAAGCCAGGAGCCAGGAGCTTCTTTCAGGTCTCCCACGTAGGTGGCAGTGGCTCAAGTACTTGGGCCATCCTCCACTGTTTTCCCAAGCACATTAACAAGGAACTGGATCAGAAGTGGAGCAGCAGGAACTCAAATGGGTGCCCATTTGGGATGCCTGTGTGACAGGTGGCAGCTTTATCTGCTATGCCAGATGCTGGCCACCAAGATCCTATTCTATTTAAAAAAAAAAAAAAATTCAAAGGCAAGAAAATACATGGGTAAGTGGCTAGTTCCCTAGAACGAAAATTTTGCTCACATATATGGAGATTCATTTAAGGCTTGACAGCTTCATTGGACTTCTCAAATTTGCTTCAGAGGTGATCATGAATGATACAGAAGTGCAATTGAATTAAACTAATGTGACCTTCCGAGTTCTCTGTCCAAAGTAGTATCAAATCTTTGCATGCTATGTGTGTATGATGCCATTAAAAGTTGAAATTTATGAAGCATTATGATTTTCATTATTCAGAACATTACCCTGAAATGAAAAGGGAGCTAATTTTTTTTTGCACTGTGTTGGTCCTTTTTTTGCTTCATTTTATAGGGAAGTTCTGTTTCTCATGAAATATGAAAAAAACCCTGAAGAAAGAAGGAAAGCAGGAAGGGTGGAAGGAAAGAAGGAGAAAGAAAGAAGGAAAATGTAAACTAAAAATGAATGTTTCTAGGTCTCTTTTTTTCATAAATTTATTTAAATGGTCTGTAAAGTTCCGTACAGTCCTAATTAAAAAAAAAAAAAAAAGATTTATTTTGCTGCTTTCCAGGCACATCATCAGGAAGCTGGATCAAAGCAGGGCAGCTGGAACTGGAACCTGCCCTCCTCTATGGGAAACTGGCATCGCAAATGGAGCCTTATCCCGCTGCACCACACTACCTGCCCCCTAACTAATTTTAATGTGTCTAATATGTTTTATCTTGCAATTTCAGTAATTTTAAAAAAGAAGCTCTTCTTCTTTCAAAAGGCCATACATTTGCAAGGTTTGAATATAGCAATGTTGTGACATACCCACATATTAACAGGTACTAAAACATCTCAATACTACTGACTCTCCACCATTTTCTAAAGAACTAAATCAAGGCTACCTTTTTCTCCTACCTACTCAGATTCCTCTACCTAAAGACAGCCTCCTCCTCTATGCCATATCATGTAATGAAGATAAGGAATAGCCAATACAAAAGAAATTGGGAAAGTGTTTGGCAATTTTTTATGGAAATCATGTATTTACAATTCAGATAACCTTTCCACCTACATTTTCTGCTTACATTGAGATATTTTATTACTCAAGTTTATAGGGACCACCAATACCTCTTTTTGCTCCCTGGCCTCTTTTCAGAACCATGATTTTTAATAAATGCCTCTTCGATTTTTCATACAGGATTTGAGGACAGAAGACTAACCACACAATTCAGAGATGCAAAATGTGACTGATCCTACCATGTGCTGGGAGTTCCTAGAGTGCCTAAATGCACTAGTCTGTTTTCTTGAATAACAACACGAAGATCTATAATAAGAACATGAAATGTGACTGGAGAAATGGTTAAATGCTGTCAGTGAAGTGATTTGATCTGAATGCAGGAATCTCATTACACTTTAGTTTTATTATGTCATCTAAAGTGCTATTTTGATATTGTTTGTATACAAGGCAAAACAATTCAAAGGAACATAGAAATAAATGTAACTTAGATTTTTATCCACCTAAGCATCATTTATATCTTGATGAAGGTGCAGGTGCAGGTGGTGTTTTGTGAACTCCCCAAACAGAAAGGTGCCCTCTCATTAAAAGGCCATAAAGAAGAACAAGAGAAAGCTGTTTTGTAGACAGATAGGAGTCCCTGGATGTTGAAGCAAAAACAATCACTTTAAAATATTGACAAGACAAGGGGAACTGATATGAGGGTGAGAAATATAGATTGGATCAATCTATTTCAGCAAGGCTGATCAGATATCACTCAAAATCTCTTCATCATTATGAGAAAGTGATCAATTATGAAGAAAGTAGTCCTTCACCTGATCAGGGATTTTCTTTTGGACAAGCTTCGTAGAATCACCTGTTCATTATTTGTAGGCAAAGCTCCGTCAGCACTGGACAGTCATTAGCAAGGATTAGTAAATAAATCCGTCTTCAGGCTTACAGTTTATGACTTGTAGACTTTTCTAATGCAACGAAGATGCACTGATTAAGGTTTAGAAAGATCTCCACAAAAAGTTTTTTTTTATTAGAATTAATATTTGGCTCCCTAGAAGGGTCCAAATGCAGATACTCTCATTTCCCACAGAACAGAGTGACTGAGGTCACAACTGTGCATCCCTTGAAGCCCCTAGGATTGCATTTACCAGAGAAGTCACGTCAAACATCATTGCTCTCTCTCTTTAGGAGGCATAGCCTAATAGTTCAAGCATAGTAAATCTGCGGCTTTAGTTCAATTTCTCCAATACATAGAATATTATTGTTTCACAGTAACTAGTGGGATCTAAAGTAGATAAAGAGAAAGGACAGCAAGGAATGCACATATTAGGAAAAATAAATTATAAAACTGAATTTATGTAACCAAAGCAATACATCAGATTCTCCATTTATCTGTTATGCCTAAAAACAAGTTGGTTTTAAAATAATATTAAAGATGCTGTCTTCATGAAGAACCCAGCAAACCATGTGCTTCCTTGATTTTGGCATCAAAAGTGTATCAACATATTATGTTGAATTTTGCTGTCTGAATTCAAACCACCTACTCATATCCTGCCATTTATTCCCCTGATGTTAGTAATACCCTAAACCAAAGATATACCTAAAATGTTTTTAAAATCATTTCCTATATAAATGTGGACGATTTCTCAGTGCATCCAGAAAATCAAATAGAAAGGTACTATGAGTGACAGAAAGACAACAAAATTAGGAATTCTAGCTTGCTTTCAGCTTCTACCCCTGAAAAAGAAGTTGGCCCAAACAGTTTTTCAGTTGGATTACCCATCAATGAAAGAAGGAAACCATCTGATCTGCATGCCTCATAGTACCATGGAGGGATCTAATCAGATGACATCTGTCCATCACTACTGAGACGTATTTTGACATATCATTATGTAGGAAAAATATATGCATTAAGAAAATGTATTAAGCAGAAGTACCCTTGATTTCAATATTTTTCTAAAAAGGATAAAATACACAAGTTGACAGAAACGGTAATGGCTGTTTTTTGAGACATCATACAAAGGGTTCTTTAAAATAGAATAGTAATTTTTGTATGTAATTACATAAGCTAAAATTATAGGAATACATTAAACTTTGATTCTTAATTAGCTGAGCTCTCACGGTGGCATGGAAAAATAGACATTCCGAAATCACTAATGTTTAGCTTGAGATTCTGTCTAACCATATGATTATTTTGTAGCAGTCAATCTTCATAATTATTTTTTAGAAATGCTCCAATTTAAATTACATTGCATTTAAGTAGGAAACGTGGAATGAGGGGTAGCAGGAAAAGTGTCTTCCTGCTGGATCAGGACCTCACCTTTCCTGCAGTCTCATTCATGTCTTCTTGTCCATTGGCTCTTGAAATTTTCCAGAAATTGGGTCATGTCCCCATCCTTCACCTCTTCTCTCTGCATAAACCTGAAGTCCATGTCCATTCACCGCACAATCTAGCTTAAACTTTACCTCACATTCTCCCTTTTCATTTCTTCCCAAGAATCCCAAGTTTCCCTCATTGGAAACTGTGGAATTCAGGCATCTTAACCACTAGCGTAATGCCTGTGCCCTAAATGTCCACTTTTAAAAAGATTAACAGGCCTGATATTGCTGTGATAGTGTATTTGCTGCAAAATGTAGTATATTGTGACATCCGTGTTGTATCGAACATAAAATTTAATTTATGGTAGCTTTCAATATAGAAAATAATTAATATATTTATTGCAGACATTTAAAATAGTTGAGTGGGAAATAAAATATGGCATTTTACTTTAAGTGTGCATTTGGCACAGTGGTTAAGCCACCACTTCAAAGTGCCTGGGTTCAAATCCTGGCTCAGCTTCCAATTCTGGCTTTTTGCTAATGCTCACCCTGGGAAGCAACAGATGACGGCTCAACTACTAGTGTCCTTGTCACCCATGTGAGAGACCCCAATTGTCTTCTGCATCATGACCCAATGTTGCAGGCATTTGGAGAGTGAATCAGTGGATGGGAGACCTCTTTGTCTCTCATTGCATCCCTCTGCCTCTCAAAGAAAATGATAATAAAAATTTTAAAAATAAAATGGGACTTAAAAATCATATGCTGCTTAGTTTTTTGACTGACAGTATATCAATATTGATACTTAATTGCGTCACCTTTTTTTTTTTAACAGATAGAGTTAGACAGTGAGAGAGAGAGAGAGAGAGAGAGAAAGGTCTTCCTTCCGTTGGTTCACCCCCTAAATGACCACCATGGCCGGAGCTATGCCGATCCGAAGCCAGGACCCAGGTAGTTCTCCCTGGTCTCCGATGCGAGTGCAGGCACCCAAGCACTTGGGCCATCCTCCACTGCCTTCCCGGGCCACAGAAGAGAGCTGGACTGGAAGAGGAGCAAGAGGGACTAGAACCTGGCGCTCATATGGGATTCTGACACCGCAGGTGGAGGATTAACCAAGTGAGCCACGGTGCTGGCCCCCACCTCACCCTTGTAAAATGTAATTAACCAAAAAGCCTCATTGTTTTTATTTTATACTCATAATTTTTACTTCTAGGCTCTGACAATTTTAAAAACAAAAGTAAAGGGAAGAGAGGAGGCAGGATGGCAGGAAGACTCATTGGCTAGGTTGAGAGCAAAGCCTGCTGAGCTTGGAGCGTTTTGACCCTCAAGTTCAGAATGGTCATAATTGAGATACAAGGATTTGGTATGAAGGAACAGAGGTGAGGACTGAGAATTCTCATTTCTGCATTTGAATTCTAGACTATTCTGTCCATAGCAGTGCCTCTCAAAGCCAACGGTACCTCCCCGGGACCAAATGGAACAGCAAAGCAGGTGCTGCTAGCTTTAATAGGAGATACATTCACTCACTGACATGTTCCAGGCAGTCTTCTGTGACCAAGAATTACCCCTCTTCCTGTGTGAATTTTCAAAGGTCTGGCTAGATATCTTTGTAGGGGGAAAGCCTATTTAGAATTATCTGAGCATAAAATTTCATTCTTTTGCAGTTATAATTACAGAATTTTTATGATGGTTGTTAAATACATAATGGATTATCTCTGGAATATAACTGACTTGGAAATCAAGGGAATACTACATGATTTTGCTTGGAAATTTACAAATGGTTTCTCATCATTTGGAAATTTTATATCAAAAACCACTGTGAGTTGCCATGACATACAGGGGACAGTTCAACTGTTGTATCTTCACTGATTTCATGTATTAGTGTAAGCATCTGGTGACTTCATTATATCTTCTGGTGTCATAGTATCTCACACGGGCACACATTAAAAGGCATGTTATTTGGCTATATGTTATTGCTTTTACTATATTATAAATATTTAATGTGTTATATATATAATGTACAGACAGAAACATGTATAGAGGATATAATTTTTATTGACTATAATTCCATTTTTTAAAGATTCACTTATTTGTTCAAAAGTCAGACTTACAGAAAGACAGGGAGAGTTAAATTTTTTTGAATTCATAGTTATAGAGAGAGGGGGAGACAGAGAGAGAGAGAGAGAAAGAGAGAGAGAGAGAGAGAGAAATCCTCCAACTTCTGGTTCACTCCACAAATGGTGGCAATGGCTGAAGCAAGAAGCCAGGAGCTTCATCCAGGTCTCCCACGTGAGGGCAGGGGCCCAAGCACTTGAGCCATCTGTGGCTGCTTTCCTAGGCCATTATTAGGGAGCTGTATTAGAAATGGAGCAGGCGGGGCCAGGGCTGTGGATCAGTGGGTTAACATCCTGGTCTGAAGTGTCTGCATCCCATATGGGCACCAGTTTGACACTCAGCTGCTCCACTTCTGATCCAGCTCTCCGCTGTGGTCTGGGAAAGCAGTGGAAGATGGCCCAAATCCTTGGGCCCCTGCACCCACATGGGAGACCTGGAAAAAGCTCCTGGCTCCTGGCTTTGCATAAGCACAGCTCTGGCCGTTGTGGTCAATTGGGGAGTGAACTATTGGATGGAAGATCTCTTTCTCTCTGCCTCTCCTCTCTCTATGTAATTCTGATTTTCAAATAAATAAATAAATCTTTTTTAAAAAAGAAACGGAGCAGACAGGACACAAACCGGTGCCCATCTGCAATGCTGGCTTTGCAGGAAGTGGCTTAACCATTTATGCCACAATGCTGACCTCTTATAAATTGTATTGAAGGTCTAAAAATGGGGAATTTCAAAGGAATTATTGTAAAAAGAGGTGCTATGTTTGAAAGGGTTAGAGTCTAAGATTGCCAAAAGATGTGATGGAATTGTAAAATGAGGTCTGCCTTTGTTCACCTCTCTGAGTTGTCAAAGTGAAAAAGAATTTCCAAGGGAAAATTTAAGTTGCAGATTTTCATGTTAAAAGAAATACTGAATATTCTAAAATGCATGGGGGATGAACCTCAAGTTTTGTGAACTCTGATACCTGCTGAAGCGGTAGGCTCCTGTCTTTGCCACTGGCTTGCTTCAGGGCAAGGCTGCATACTAAGAAGTTTCCTCTGGATTTTGGTGCAAAACGGGCATATGAAATGAAGTGCTCAACACATCCATAACACCTTTCATGTTCATAGCTCAAAGAGCTTTACAAAATCCAATTAATTCATCAAGCTTCATAAACTCCAAAGGACATACACAGTCACAGCTCTACAGGTGGCTAACCATTGGCAGCAAGTATTCAGATGTGTGGCTTCACAGAAAACAAATTTTAACTCCCCAGTTTTTGAGCTTTTATACACCTAGAGAAATGTAGAGGGGAGAATCTCCAAATCACTGAAAATTCTCAAAATTGTGAGTTGGGAAAAGAATACAGGCAGAAAAGAATGATCTCACTGCCAACACTAAAAAAGAGCTCTCAGTTTCTCTACCTGGGCAGAAAGGATTTCTTTTTTTTTTTTTAATTTTTATTTTTTTTGACAGGCAGAGTGGACAGTGAGAGAGAGAGAGAGAGAGAGAGAGAGAGAGAGAGGTCTTCCTTTGCCGTTGGTTCACCCTCCAATGGCTGCCGCAGCCAGCATGCTGCGGCCGGCGCACCACGCTGATCTGAAGGCAGGAGCCAGATGCTTCTCCTGGTCTCCCATGGGGTGCAGGGCCCAAGCACTTGGGCCATCCTCCACTGCCCTCCCTGGCCACAGCAGAGAGCTGGCCTGGAAGAGGGGCAACCAGGACAGAATCCGGCACCCCGACCTGGACTAGAACCTGGTGTGCCAGTGCCGCAGGCGGATGATTAGCCTATTGAGCTGTGGCGCCGGCCAGGATTTCAATTCCATTAAGAGAAGACTCAACTCCAAACTTTGGTAGGAAGTAGAATCACTTGGTATAAGTTTCTGTGTGTTATATCACAGGAAATCTGTAGAATTGGTAGTAAAAGGGGCCAGCGCTGTAGTGTAGTGAGCTAAGCCTCCATATGTGGTGCTGGAATCCCATATGGTCACTGGTTCATGTCCTGGCTGCTCTTCTGATCCAGCTCTCTGCTTGTGGCCTAGGAGGGTAGTGGAGAATGGCCCAAGTGCTTTGGCCCTTGCACTTATGTGGGAAACCCTGGGGAGGCTCCCGGCTCCTTGCTTCAGATCAGCTCAGCTCCAGCCATTGTGCCCATGTGGGGAGTAAACCAGCAGATGGAAGACCTTTCTCTCTTCCTCTATCTGTAATTCTGCCTCTCAATAAATAAAACCTTGAAAAAAAAGAGAATTGGAAGTGAAAAATCATGTGGGGCCAGTATTGTGGTGTGGTGGATTAACCCGCCATTGGCAAATGTGAGCATCCCAAGTGGGCATCCCATGTTAGGCACGGCTTCAAGTTCTGGCTGCTCCACTTTCAATTCAGTTCCTTCTAAATCACCTGGGAAAGCAACAGAGGATGGCCCAACTTCTTGGTCCTTGCACCCATGTGAAAGACCAGGAAAAAGCTTCTGGCTCCCAAGTTTGGCCTGGCCCAAATCCAGCCATTGCAGCCATGTGTGGAGTCAATCAGCAGATGGAAGACCTCTCTCCCTCTCTTTCTCTAAATCTGCCTTTCAAATAAACAAATAGATCTCTAAAATAATAAATTAACAAATGAAAAGTAAAAAGACCACAGTCCCAGAGGAAAATAAATAAGGGCTATAAACAATAATCAAATGGAAAAATGTTTGGGGCCAGCATTGTAGCACAGTGGGTAAAGCCACTCTCTGTGACACCTGCATCCCATATGAGCATTGGCTAAGTCCCAGATGCTCCACTTCTGATCCACCTTCCTGCTAATGTGCCTTGATATGCAGCGAAATATGGCCAAAGTACTTGGGCTTTACACCCAAGTGGGAAAAACAGAAGCTCTTGGCTCCTGGGCTTTTTTCTGGCCCGGCAGGGGCCATTGTAGCCATTTTGGGGGTGAACCAGGGTATGGAAGATTTGTCCGTCTCTCTCCCTCTCTCTCTGTAACTCTGCTTTTCAAATAAATAAAATAAAATCTTAAGAAAAGTAAAAATTGAAAATATGCTCAACCTCACTCATCTCAATTTTAAAATAGTCATAAAATCATTAATACTATAGTAGTATACAATTCCTATAGATTTGACAAATATTTAAAACAAAGTTGGACAAAACACAGTATTTGCAACACTGACACACGTGGGCATTTCTTAAGAATTTTTTAAAATTTTAGCTCCCACATATAAGGGTGAACATGCGCTATTTGTCTTTCTGGATCTGGCTTATTTTACTCAACACGATGTCCTTCAGTTCCAACCATGTGGCTTCAAATGAATTTCATTTTTTATAGCTTTATTTAATAGATCCATTAAGCCTTTGACTATAATGCAAATTAAAATATGTTATCTTATTAAGAGAAATAAAATATAAAAAAAGAAACCATTTAGATGTTTTGGAAATATAAATTATAAATGTTAAATCAGTGTTCATAGTCCATAACTGGTTCATCAGGTAAACTAAAGCATTTTGGAAAGTTTGTAAACTTTTTTTAGACTGATAACCAGGCGAAACCTGATTCACTAGGTATGATACAGTACAAAATCTTTGCTAATAAAGCAAATTACCTTCCAGCAATATACTGCACTGTCAAAACACATACCTGTGAATAAACACTGGTGGCATGATTAGCAAATTCAAAATCCGCATTTTAACTAAGGCTCATACTGTAATACTGTACTTTTTATTTAACCAGTGGACTCATCATTTATTATGAGCATGCTTACAAAGCACATGAGCCCTAAGTTTGTTTCAGGCCATGGGTTTTCTCAGTGAACAAGATCAATGGAAAGGTGCTAAAGAATCACAGAGGGATCTCAAGTGTCAGCCAACTGTAATATAAGCTCATAACTTGACTTTCCCATGTGCCTGGAACTTACATGAATCCTTCCACTTCCCTAAGCCTAATTCCTTACATGTCAATGAGAACAGTAATAGCTATGCACATGGGAAGGTTGCATTTTTAAAAGGCTGTAAATATCACAGAACAGAATAAATCACAGAACAGAATTTTAAAAATTATTTCTTCCTCAACTCATATAATCTCAAGTCCTCTGAATGCTTTCAGGGCCTAGACAGAATGTTCCATGTGGGGTGATACTGGATATCCCTCTTTCTCAGATGACAGAGACTCTCAGTAAACAACTACAATGTATGAGGTCACAAAGAAAAAGAAGACATCAAATATGGGCAGTAGGGTTGAAGACCACGAGTTCCCAATCATTTTAGTCCCTACCCCCAAAAAACTGTACAAAATCCCAATCTTCATTATTGCTAGCTTCCCCTTACCCACTGGGTGAAAGTTCTAGGAAGCAAATTTGTTCTTTTTTTAAGATTTTATTTATTTTATTTGAGAGTTAGACTTACAGACAGTAAGAGACAGAGAGAAAGGTCTTCCTTCCATTGGTTCACTCCCCAGATGGCTGCAAAGGCTGGAGCTGCACTGATCCGAACCCAGGAGCCAGCAGCCAGGAGCCTCCTCCAGATCTCCCATGTGGGTGCAGGGCCCAAGGACTTGGGCCATCTTCTACTGCTTTCCCAGGCCATAGCAGAGAGCTGGACTGGAAGTGGAGCAGCCAGGACTAGAACCTGCACCCATATGGGATGCCGGCGACGCAGGCGGATGATTAACCTATTGTGCCACAGCACCAGCCCCAGGAAGCAAACTTGAACTCAAATTAAAGACCTTGATAATGAGGTTTGTGTTTCGATGCAGTGGGTTACACTAATGCCTGCAACAGCAGCATCCTGTATCTGAGCAGAGGTTCAAGCCTTGGCTGCTCTGATCTCATCCAGCTCCCTGCTAATACATATGGGAAAACAGTGGATGATGGCACAGTACTTGGGCTGCAGCCAACCATGTGGAAGACTCAGATGGTATTCCTGACTTCAGCCTGGCCAGGCCCAGACCCTGACTGCTGCAGCCATTTGAGGAGAAAAACAGTGAATGGAACATCTCTTTCTCTCTTTGTCTCTCCTTCTCTCTCTGTCATTCTGCCTTTCCAATAAATAAAAATCAATCTTAAAAAAGACCTTGAAAGTAAATTTATTTCTGTGATGTTAGGACAAGTGTGTTAGTAAATAGAGGATCTCTACCACTGGAAGTAGTATTTGCCTAACACTTGGGGATTCCAGTCAACGGTCAATATATCTTAAAGAATATATAAACTTATTAAATATACTATGCTTTCATATACATTGTTAGCTGTATCCTTATTTTATGGATTAGACTAATGGTAGTTAAGCGATTAGAACAAATCAGGTTTTTCCAGTGATTTTAGAACCAATCAGTTCATAGGTGATATATATATAATGAAGCGGTCATTTCATTTTCATAACAACTCTCTATATAATTGATACTGTGCATGGATATTCCACAGAATAGAGTAGGTAGATAATACACATCTAGATGACAGCCAAGAGAGCCCATTAAGTCCCAGGATTCTACCATTCCAGTTTCTAGAATTAAGATCTTTTCTCAAATGGATTTAGTCTGACTTCCTAACTCCTGTGTCAGAGAGAATACTACTTATGTTTCTTTCCAGTTTTGTTGAGGCCAATATAATGACAAAAAGCTGGACATCAAAACCTTCCTTTCTAGGCTGAATTTATTAAAGCTTACTATGACCCAGGTGGATTGCAAAGTACATTTAATGAATCTAGCACTTAAGGTTCCCATAAAAACCACATAGGATTAGTATGTCATTATTGTCATCTTTCACATAAAGAAAAGCACACAGAACTGAAATAGATTGCTAAAGTTCCCACAGTTAGTAAGGGCAGAGATGAGAATCAAAACCAGGTCTATTTAACTCCAGAATATGCAATCCTAATCATTATGTTAGATGGTAATACATTGATAGATACAATAAATACTATTTATAAATACCATAAGTGTCTCAATTGAGAGTGTGTATATGTGAATAATTATTGGAAGAATGATTAACAAATTCAAAATTGGCATTTCACATACATTTTATCCACAGTATTGTATACTTATTTAACTAAAGAGTTCAACTTTTGCTATATTCATAATTATTAGTCCATGACATTTTAATAATAAACATATCAAATCAGATACTATTCTGAAACATTTCCAAATACTCTAAGCCTGTTATGTAAAAAACAAACTTTTTGTTTTTCTTAGAAACTCACTAGCCCAGGGGAAAAACAAAATTGTAGTAACCAAATTTAGTGTTAACTCATCTCATTCACAATGAAAAATACAAAACACCATCATTGCAAAGATAATTAAAAAGCCAGGATACAGCAAACTTCCATGCATGAATGTAAGGCAATACATTATAATTTCACGCCTTATTATGAATAATTAAGAAAGGAGGGTAGAGGGGAAAAAGAAAAAGAGTCTAGAGATGAGAAATTAAAAAGAAATATATAGATAAACTAAAGAAAAATGTGAGCCAAAAAAACACTGAACAATGTAGCAAAAGTACAACACATCCATGCTACACAGACATAGATCCTTAGCAATGAGACATAGAAAGAAGCCATGTAAAAAGTGAGACCACAATAAATGATTAGTCAATGAAAGAATAAGCCCAGGACATGAATCTTCAATACACTAGATTTCCATTTTGTAGTCTTCCAGGATTTTAAAGTTATGATGCATTTTACCCACACCCATAGTAGTCTCTTGGCATTTGACTTAGACCAGAATAAATGAGAGTCTCATTTTCTTTCCAAATGAACATGATCAGGTCCCTGTAATAAATGATGGTATAAAATTTTGAAACTTCTGTAAATAATCACTCAGAATCTCCTCATAAGTTATTAGCCTTGAAACTGGATACTAACAGGGTTATAACTCATGAGTTTCACCATTTTTCATCTTCCCCCACAGAAAATTCTTGTTTGATTTCCATGATCATGTGAACATTCATTTTACAAGTTTAAATGTCTACCGTTAAGGCATGTAGCTGTATCTCTGTGTACTTCACACCCATTCAAGAGTATTTGCTCTTCTATATTTGTTAAAGTCACTGTATTTGCTACAGTTGGATTACACCAGACTCCAAGACCCCTTTGTACCTGTTGTCTATCCAGACGCATCCTCTTGGCAGCATTTCTGCTCTCACTCTCACAGGCTGAAGCCAAGATACTCTCTGCAACTGCTGAAGTAAGGTGGGAAGGAATAGGTCGAGACTAAAAAAAAAAAAAAAAGAGAAAAATAAGAATAATTATTAACAGTATCAACAGTGGGCCAATGCTATTCTCAGAAGAGCTCAGAGATCATCAACACGTGCAGGAAGATCCAGTTATTCAAACTGAGTTTATATCAATAACAAAAGGAAATGAGAATTGGAAAGATGATCCATGAAAGCTAGTTAGAGGTTAAAACTATAGATGCTACACAGATCCATCATTCATTCTCAGAGCTCCATTGTCACAAATATTAAGTCTGGGCCATTAAACTGGGCTTTTGAACAGTCAGCAGCAAAACTACCGACTGGATTTTGCAAATAAAGCAAGTCCTTTAATTCTTTTGTAACATATGACAATGCACAATGAAACAAAACAAAATCAAGTGACAGGGCTGAAACATAATTGAAAAACAGACACACAGACCATGTCAAACCACCTCACAATGAATATTATGAATATTTACAGTCTAAGTTCTGGCACAATCAATGTCTATAAAATGCTTCAAAAAGTCATACTAACTTAAAACTACAAAGAGGTCAGTCCTAGATTGACTTTCATATATCAATAGTTATATTTTAGATGTGAGATGTGTTTGCTTGTATGTGTACATGTTTATTTTGTTTTATTTATAGAATGAGTTTATATGATTAATTTAATAGGTACATATTGCCATGTAGGTGACATCGAAATTAATTAATCCCCTAGCTCAGTCCCTAATTAACTGCAAATTATTTTCAGTTCTCTATATCATTTGGGATAATCATAGAAAAGTTCTCTATTCTTATCTTTCATAATTTCATGCAAAATCATCTGACTGAAAGATGAAGTACTTAATGATACAGAACATTTTTTAATTAAGATAAGCAAATGATAGATAAGAAATAACATGAAAATTAAACTGGATGAGATAGCAAAATAATGTGAAATTACAAAATAAAATTATCTTTTGGGAATCTAGCATTAGGGGCATGCCACCTTCAGGTTTTTCAAACCCTCCACCCAACATACACATTTATGCCTCTGAATTAACCAAGACATTTACAAGCTTTTGTGTGTGTGTGAAAAATCTTTGTGGCTTTATGGGACCCAATTCATTCTAAAATATACTTTTTCAAATGGAAACACTGGGTTTACATCTCAAACTAAATTCCAGAATGATCAAATTCAGACCACAGTGCTGTACCAGGCACTCCTCAGTAAAATCTGGGTAGTGTAGGAAGAGACCCAGCTCTCACCTTTTGTGAACTAGGAAGCAGTTTCTGCAGCTGCCTCAACATATTCTCACTGCTTCCACTGCCAAAGTAGCCTCCAAGGACCAAAGGTAGGAGAGGTGCTAGATTCAGGGTGTATCAGCTAGTTAAGTGAGCTGTCTGAAAGGAGGGCTGGCAACGCTGACAGTCAAGCAGAAGGATGTTTGGAATGTTATTTTTGCAAAAGAGAGAAGGGAGAGGACCCTGAAGTTGAAGGGAAAATCGCAGAAGTGTTTTGAGAAGGAAATTAAAAACCAGGACCTTGACTTGGAAATAGAGAGGGGAATCAAATCTGAAAATTAAAAAAAAAAAAAAAAAAGTGCCATAAGACAATGTCAGGACAATTTCAAAACCCATGTTGCTTCCTCATTTCATTCTCTGTTTCACCAAGTCTGGAGAAAGCAATCTAGTTAAGAACCAAATAAATATTAAACTACAAAATCAGTGTCTCATTCAAAGACAGGCACTGTGTGGCTCAAAGTCAATATTAAGCCATTTGGGTGTTAGGTACTCATGGCCATCCTTTTCTTACCGAACTATTTTGAGACAAAGGTTTTATAGGGAAAACAGGAATTAGAAGATTCTATTATGAAAAAAGAAATCGAATTCTCTAATTGAAGTTAGCATTTTCAGAAAAGTGCTCATACATTTTATCAGCTATGTTATTAAACCTTTCCTATCGTTCCAGAGATGAAATTAACATAATGTACATAAAACATCAGCAATGTACCTTAATCCAATTATTGATAGCTTATTGGATTCCAAGAGACTTATTTGGGTTCTTTATTATCTCTGTTTTCTCTCAATATCAGGTATACCTATTTCAAATTAATAATATATACAACTATTAGATTTTATTGAATGGATTAAATTGCATTACAAAACACATAAGTCCCTTGAATCTATAAAAGTTTGTTGAAAAGGAAGAACAGAGGGAAACCATTCCTTTAAAATTATTAAGTAGTATTTCCTCTCTAACTTTATTTTTATTTTTAAAAACAAAATAAGAAAACAATAAAATAACAAACTATTAAACTATTAAACAATAAAAATTGTTTTTCTTAATAATTATGCACGTTCCTTCAGAGAAAAATAATAGTGAGGGCAGGATGTTTTTCAGATTGTTAAACTCATCTTCTAAAAAACTAGAATAATGTCTTGCCTGAATAGAACTAGAAACTCTTTAAGGCCATCTGATAACCTAATATATCAAGGTTTTAGAAAAAAGTAAACTTAAAAATAAAACAATTATGAACTCTGTCCTTATGAATGAGAAAATAAGCAGAAATATAGTATTAGCCTACAGATAAATAGTGCAATTTTGAAAATAGAATTGGTCTACATTTATTGTAGAACCATAATTGGATAGCTGTAAATTGACATAGAAGTCACCTAGTACATTTTTCTTCCCTGAAGTCTGAAGAAATTGAAACCCAAATAGATTAGTAACTTGTCCAAAGACAAATTGAGCTAGATATAGAACCCAAATTTCATCTCTTCCAATACTCAAATCATTCACTCTCCCATATTCAACTCTATATTCAGTATCTTTACGTAACTTATCATTAATGTAAAAATAAATTCTTTCAAAAATCCTTATGTACAAACTCTCATGTTGAATCAAAAAATAAGCAGACCATAAGACTTTTACATGGATGTATCACAATTCTCATAATTGGTGTGACATCACTGGACAGAATTAATTCATAAAATTTATATTACAGTCAAGGAAATACATGTATCTTTCAGATATCACACACTGTGTGTGTGTGTTTAAGATTTTAGTATATCTCACATATATAATAAAATATGTACCTCCAAATAAAACCAGGATTATAATATCTTATTTTTAGATAAATATTAATAACAGCTGCCTCAGTTGCCAGTATTGTGCAGTAGTGGGTAAAGCTACCACCTTTGATGCTGGCAACCCATATGGGTTCCAGTTGTAGTCCCAGCTACTCCACTTCTTATCCAGCTCCCTGCTAGGAAAACCAGAGGAAGATGCTCCAAGTGTTTGGGGCCTGCCACCCATATGGGAGACCCAGAAGAAACTCCTGGCTCCTGGATACAGAGTGGCAAATCCCTGGCAATTGTGGCCTTCTGGAGTTGAACCAGTAGATGGAAGACTCTCTCACTCTCTTTCTCTCTGTAACTCTACCTTTCAAAATAAGTAATAAGGGGCCGGCGCTGTGGCGTAGCGAGTAAAGCCGCTGCCTGCAGTGCCGGCATCCCAAATGGGCATTGGCTGAGGTCATGGGTGGTCCACTTCCTATCTAGCTCTCTGCTGTGGACTGGGAAAGCAGTAGAAGATGGCCCAAGTCCTTGGGCTCCTGCATCCATGTGGGAGACCTGGAAGAAGCTCCTGGCTCCTGGTTTTAGATCAGCACAGCTCCGACCGTTGCAGCCAATTGGGGAGTGAACCAACAGATGGAGGACCTCTCTCTCTGCATCTCCTTCTCTTTCTGTGTAACTCTGGCTTTCAAGTAAAATAAATAAATCTTAAAAAAAAAAACAAATAAACAACAAAATAAGTAATAAATCTTTAAGAAAAAATTAATAGCTGACTTATGCTTAGCTCTTAGGATATTCATGCATCAGTACAAAAAGCTTGGATTCAGTACTTAATCTTCTAAACAATCCTAAGGAAATCTACTTATATTTCTTATGTTTTAGAAAAAATAAATTACAGTTTTGACAAATTATATTTCTTGACCCAAAACATGTGGAAATACTCACATCTGTGGAGATACTTGGATTCAAAATTAAGTTTGGTGGAAGATTGGGAATAATACTTAATGATAAGGAATTATTCTTTTAGAATTTAGGCCTCAGTGAGCATAAAGAAAGCTAGAACTCTTAAATTCTATACATTCCTGTGAAGAATCATTAATCCTATTTTGCATTTAATCAAATAGTATATTAGAATCTCCCTAACATCCTTCTCTTAGAGTAACTGAAATCCTCCTCACTACCTTCCCTATTAATCCTTTAAAGCACATCTTCATTAATAGCACAAAGATAAAAGTGTAACTTGTCTAAGTTATGCTACCATGTTCTAAGCTGATTACATCTAAATCCACAAAGTTTTAATGTAGGAGCACCCAGAGGCACAACAAATTGTGGTAGATTAAAAATAATAAAGTTTAGTTTCGGGTCCAAATTGAAAAAGCAAGAGCCAGGCAAAGAAGCTCTGTCTTTTCTGTGAGGCAACAACTTTAAAAATCCCTTTGCTTTTAATATGGATGAGCCAATAATAAATTGCCAATGTTTCCCAAAGTTCAGCTACGTGATGCCTGGTATTATTTTTCCCCCATAGTTTGGCTCGTAACCATATTATAACTCAAAAAGTTAATATGTTTTGCTCCTTATGAGAGCATTTTTTTTTTTTTTTGACAGGCAGAGTTAGACAGTGAGCGAGAGAGATGGAGAGAAAGGTCTTCCTTTTGTCAGTTCACTCCCCAAATGGCCTCTACGGCCGACATGCTGCGCCAGTTCGAAGCCAGGAGCCTGGTGCTTCTTCCTGGTCTCTCATGCGGGTGCAGGGCCCAAGCACTTGGGCCATCCTCCACTGCCTTCCTGGGCCACAGCAGAGAGCTGGACTGGAAGAGGAGCAACCGGGACAGAATCCGGTGCCCCAACTGGACTAGAACCCGGGTGCTGGTGCCACAGGCGGAGGATTAGCCTAGTGAGCCACGACGCCGGCCCTATGAGAGCAATTTTATCAGAGAAATTTAAAATTATTATTTAGCATGAGGTCTGATAGTCATCTTTATATGATATTTTTTGGTTACCACATATGGTAGCTCAGAATTTATTCTCATTTCATTGTTTTAGGGTTCTCCCAACACATAATTAGCCAGGTATGTTAACTTAGACTCCCCAGGGACAAGTGTTAAAGATCCCCTCCCTCATCAATAAGAGTGACCATGAACCTAATAAGCTTCCATATAATAACTGGAGATAAGAATATTTTGACAGAAAGATCAAATGCAAAAAATTAAATAGATAATTTATGAAATAACATTTTTCCTTTGGGTTGAAGTTATCTCAGTAAATACACTATTTGGTATGTATCTCAGAAGAAGATTTGAAATAATGATTAAAATTGTATATAGTTATACACTTTACATAATCTATACAAAGAAGAGGAAGATTTGTTATCTATTTTTCTCTTTGGATGTAATAGATAATGTCCTCACTAATTATCTCTTCATAATTAACAGTCATTCTCAATTGGGATCTGAGTTGAACTCTCCCTAGCACTGTTCTTATCGTAATAATTATCTCTGCTCAAATCAGTGGCGGCTGTGTCATTAAACAGATGGCTAAACTGTCACATGGAGCTTTTGGAGTTTAAAAGGTAGCATTTTAATTGGGGACTTAAGACATGATTGCTGTTGGCACAACGTGAAATGTGTCTTTTCTTATACATGCCAATAAAATCACCACACTAATAACCTCTTCAATTTTTTGGTCTTAAAACTGCAAATTAAAACTTTATAGAGTTGTCTGAACTTTGCACATTTAGAATGCTGCAGGATTTGTATAATTTTTAAGTCAACAAAAATAGTAAAAAAAATGTAAAGTTACATATAGTTAATGCTTTCCAGACTCGGGCTTTTATGTAAAGATTAAGTAGATAAGGCCAAACCAGGAATAACAGTGATGTCTACCCAATAAGGCTCTTGGAACATAATTAAAGTGAACAATTCCATAGCAGAGATTAGGTAGGGTCTCAAATTACAATTATTTCTACAAATCTTGTAACTTTTTAAGATACATAATTAAGAACTTCTATTGCATGGATGCTGTCTCTCCCAAATAGTGCTTGTATGGCTAAAGGCATAATGGTACAGGGTGGATAGAAAGTTTCAGCTTCTAAATGATCCCTTCTGTTACCCATGTGGCTTTATTCACAGATGTCAGTAGAATAGATAGTTGAGCAAGTAAGTCAGTCTGACCTAGAAATTATCCTGTAATTAGCTACTTGCCATCTATGTAACTGCTGTTTCAATATAATTCCTCAGATTCTTAGTCATTCCTGCTAGATATCAATATTTTCATTTTTATAAATATAAACAGGTTAAGTTAGCAAATCCTGTAGAGGAAAAAATAATTTCCATATCATGGGCTGCTTCTTAGAATTTTATAAACATAAATTCTATGTACATAAGGAACCAGTATCTTCAAGTATTTATTAATTATATTTAATAAGTACTTTCCATGTCAAGAACTGTGCCAATTGCAGAAATATGACCATAAACAATAAGTTTCTGCCATAATAAAGTACATTTTACAAGCTATTACAATGCCTAGCATGTAGAATATAAAATACATGGAATAAAATATTTTAATTACAGATTTAAAATCTTTTATCAGCAATTCTGGAATCTAATATTATACAAATGAGAAGATTTTTCAAAAACTTAGGGATACCTCAGTTGGCAGAAAAAAACCTGACATGTGAATACTTGCAGTCTTTTTTCCCCCTCATATTGGTAAATACGCATGTGTTTTACTGCAGAATTACTAATATATTTTATTTGCATATGTTATATTTTCCCAATCTACTTTACAGGTGTGTTATGCAATAAACAGAGTATGTTCTCTACCATGTCCCAAAACGTTAAACAATCAAATTTCAGAGCCATTGATAATCCAAGATTTTAGATGAGGGCTGTGGATGTGAACTAAGTAATAAAGTAGTGATTTAACAGTCCTTAACCTGTACTGTATGGTTTTGATGGAAATGATAAGCAAAATACCTCACAACTTTACCCTATACCTGGGCAATCATGGGAATTCACCCTCTGTTCCCAGTAACCGACTCAATAGATCAACATTAGATCTTTTTTAAGGAATTTTTATTTATTTTTATTTATTTGAGAGAATTAACGACAGAGGGAGAGACAGAGAGAAATTTCCTCCGTCTGCTGGTTTACTCCCCAAAAACCACAACGTCCAAGCTGGGACAATCGGAAGCCAGGAGCCATGAGCTTCTTCCAGGTCTCCCATGTGAGTGCAAGGGTCCAAGGACTTGGACTTCTACTGCTTTCCCAGGTACTTTAGCAGGGAGCTGGATTGGAGGAGTAGCAGCCGGGACACGAACAGGATACCAGTGCCCATAAGGGATGCCAGTGCTGCAGATGGAGGTTTATCCTGCTATGCCACAGTGCTACCCCCAACGTTGGATCTTAATAGGGTCAAAATTCTTTCATGGCAACTAAGAACAGGGGTTGGAGAACTGCTGTGGGGTTGTGAGTTTTAAGAATAGATGCTTAGGGGCTGGCACTGTGGTGCAGTGGGTTAAAGCCCCAGCCTCCAACACCAGCATCCCATATGGGTACAGGTTTGAGTCCTGGCTGCTCCACTTCCTATCCAGCTCTCTGCTATGGCCTGGGAAAGCAGTAGAAGATGGCCCAAGCCTTTGGACCCCTGTACCTGCGTGGGAGACCTGGCTCATGGCTTTGGATTGGTGCAGCTCCGGCCATTGCAGCCTACTGGGGAGGCTTCTCTTTCTCTCTGCCTCTCCTTCTCTCTCTGTGTAACTCTGTATTTCAAGTAAAATAAATAAATCTTTAAAAAAAAAAAAAAAGAATAGATGCTTACAACTGCTGATGGCCACATTCCCCTGTAATAGGTAAGGAGGACTTGTCTGAGAAGTAAATCAACATCCGCGAGAAGCAGTTAAGAAAGGAGAGCAGCAAACCCCTAACATTTGAGCCCATGGATCCAGCCATGCATGAATCCCAGGATTTTCCAGTTTCTTGAGAAAATGCTGGTCACTAATTTACACTTGATATAAGCCAAAAGGCCAAGAAGTGATTGTCCTTGACTAATTTAAGAAGAGTTTGATTGTGTTTTCAACAAAAATGTAATCTAGGCCAATTAACCTTCATCTAGGATATCATTAAAAGTACTTAATTTATTAATTAATGGTCTATGTTTTGGACTTAATTTTAGAATATTATTGGTCTTTAATAATGATCTTTCACAAATGCATGGGGAACTGATGCCTATTTATAATTGATACCTCAAAGCACAGTTTACCTAATATCTGAACATACCACTGACCAAGACACAAGATAAATTTCAACTAAAATAATAAACTCTAGCTTTTAAGTAAATGATCTTTTATTTTAATTTCTACTAGGAAACACCATTTAATTATGAAAATAGCAATTACACATAGTTAGACAGTTAATTATAAATTGCAGAGACTTTTTTCCCTAATAATTTATTTGCAAAATTAAAGATGCACATCAATTCTATTCATACAGTTATTAACACTACTTTTTTGTGGTAATCACCAAGTATCTACTATTAAAAAGCTATTGAAAAATAAAGTTTCAGGATTGAAAAGAATTAGAATTAAATGACATATAACTGTCTTCTTTAGGGAAGATATCTAGTTACTTAAAATATATTAAGCTATATTTTTAGTTAGCAGTAGTATTTTTAGTTTTTTATTAGTATCTTTTAAAAATGAAATACTGATTGCATGATACTGTGAAACACATAGCACACAAGAAAAAAGAACTTATCTTGCTACTGATTAGCACATTAATAAATCTCTTCATTCACTCAATCTTTCATTCAACAATTTTCATTCAGTTGACTATGAATTGAACAGCTTCCGAAGCAGCTCCTGTACTAAGTGAGACATTGTGGGTGATACAGAGATGAACGAGTTAAGAAGCATAGTATTCAAAGGACGTAACTTCTTAGTAAGAAGCTAAACCCATATATAGATAACAGTAATATAAGACAGGATAAAATAAAACTACAAAAAATGTACCACAAGTACAATTTGCACAAACAGAAGAGAGAGAGAGAGAGAGATTTGAGGCTGCTGTTGGCTGGAAGTGAGGATTAAACAGATAAATAGATTCTGCTCAGTCCTGCGAGTACTTTGAACAATTGAGGCAGTGATGATTTTCCAGCAAAGGAAACCGTGGAAATCACTTGCAGTTGAGACTGCATTTTATCATGTTCTTCATATGCAGCAGGAGGTCCCAGGTAGGAGCTTTCAACAATTTTTATTCAAGTCCTGTTGTTTCTATCTTTTCTTATAGGGAATTTAAAGCTCAGAGTTTAAAAGGTCCACAAGTTACAATTACTAAAGCACACACTTAAACCAAGCTCCATTGATGATAAAATCGGGATACTTCTCTTCAGATTTGCACATCAATCCTGCTAATTTCTGTTTTTTCCTCTGGGGTTAATTACCTCTATCTTTGAGTACATTTTGCCTGCCCAGAGTCTGGCTAAGAGGTGATGTCTGTAGTTGTCTGAAGAGTTGCATTCCTTCTTACTATCAAAGTACAATCTGGGCTGGCATTGTGGTGTTTTGGGTAAGGTTGCTGCCTGCGACATGGGCAACCCATATAAGTGACAGTTCGAGTCCCAGTCATTCCACTCCCAATCCGGCTCCCTGCTAATCCGTCTGGAAAGGCAGCAGAAGATGGTCTGAGTCCTTGGGCATCTGAATCCATGTGTGAGACCCAGAGGAAGCTCCTGGCTCCTGGCTCCTGGCTCTAGTCTGGCCCAGCCCTGGCCATTGCAGCCATTTGAAGAGTGAACCAGCAAGTGTAAATCAATCAATCTCTCTCTCTCTCTCTCTCGCTCTCTGCCTCTCGCTCTCTCTCAGTAACTGTTACTTTCAAATAAATAAAATAAATATTGAAAAAATAACAAAAAAGTACAGTTTAGCTGGGCGTTGATATGTAAGTTAAAGGAACTTCATTAACAATTGGGTGGGTTTTTGCTTAGTACTTTAAAGCTGTCTCTGACATCCACTATGAAAATAAGAAGTTGTTACTCGGATTTAGATTTAGATTTAGATAATCTCTTGGTTCTTCTGGCCACATATCTTTGTTCTGTTGTGGTTGTACGATGATATTCCTGGGTATGATATGGATGCATTTTATTTATACTGCTCAGTACTTGTCTACTTTTCTGTTCCATAGGCCCCAGGGTTCAATCAACTTGGGAAAATTTGCATCATTGTCTCCTTGAATGTTACATTTTCCTTATTTTAATTTCTCCTTTGAAACACCTATAGGGGCCAGTGCTGTGGCATAGGGGTAAAGCCACTGCCTCCAGTGCTGGCATCCCATATGGGTGCCAGTTAAAGTCCCAGCTGCTCCATTTCCGATCTCTGCTATGGCCTGGGAAGGCAGTGGAAGATGGCCCAAGTCCTTGGGACCCTACACCTGCCTGGGAGACCTGGAAAAGGCTCCTGGCTCCTGGCTTCAGATCAGTGCAGTTCTGGCCATTGCGGCTATCTGGGAAGTGAACCAGCAGATTGAAGACCTCTCTCTCTCCCTCTCTCTCTCTCTCTGCCTCTGCCTTTCAAATAAATAAATAAATAAATCTTTTTTTAAAAAAAGAAACACCTATAAATCCATATTTACTCATCTGTTCCTCATCTTAAATTCTCATTCATATTTCTCCTCTATTTTTATTTTGTGTAGGTAATTTCTATACTTCTATGTTCCAATGTATTGATTTGTTCCTTGTCTATACCTTAAATTCTGTTTAATACATCTAGTAAGGTTGTAATTTCAATGCTTATACTCCCTGTCATATTTATCACTGGATATTGTAATTGGAGGATTCTTAATTTCCTTTTACTTTGCCAGGACTCTAGCTTTATATAGTTCTCAGCTTATTTCCCCACCTAATCACAAACTAAAATGCATATATCCTGTACACAGTGGGCATTCAGAACCCTACCCTAATTTATGTAAGTCTACATTCACTTTTCTGTCTTCATAGGTTATTACCCTATCTAGTTAAGAGCTTATAATTCTGTCTATAAGTTTCTTCTTTATTTCAGGTACCTGGGAATTTATTTTTCCTTCTTTTGATGTTAGATAGATATTTAGACAAATATTATATTCAGGGTTTGTGTTTGTGGTAGGAAGACGGTGGGGTGCATGTACATAATGGGGTATTCCATGACACTCTGCTCAACCTCTTGATAAAACTAAAAGATTCAATGATGAGTAACTGTGAGATGTTGGATATAGTCTTTAAAAATTTAATTATCTTCAATTTTTCAAACAGTTAGTAAAATAATGGGAGAAGACTACCCATAATCCCTGAGTCAGAGAATATCAGTGCATCAATAGACAACATATTGAGAGATGGAGTAGCAGTTCCTTGTGATGAGCTAATGTGTGAAAAGAAATGACTAAGCATATTGGAAGAGAGAAAACAAAGGTTTCAGGGTATATGTTAAATATTTTATGTATATTATGTACCCTAGGCAGGAAGTGGAAGCCAATTGAAAATTAGAAAACGTGTATATGTAGGTGTGCCTAAATATTGTCTAAAGATCTGTCAGAAGCAAAAGAGTTGAATCTTTGAAACTTTGGTGGTGCATACAATTTTTTATGTGGCATCTTTTCTAAGTTTAAAAATCCATAAATAGAACATAATTTTGCTTATAATTTTATATCTTTTTTGATGTAGTATTCAGGCTTCACAAATCTTAATTTTACCTTTGCCAAAGCATGTTGTGTATGGAAGAAATTAATGACAAAGTAAGATGTTGAAGATTATGCAATATTATGGGTATGAGGCATGAAGGGTATGAAGGTATGAGGTATGAATGATAGCAGATAAAATTGTAAACTATGGGACTTACTTGAAAGCATAGGAAAGAAAGAACAAGCAGAATTCAGTGAGTAGTGGGGTGCAAGGTGCAAGTATGAAGAAAGTCAAATCTCATTCATTTGTGATTAGTGGTGTAAACAACAATGGAGGTGTTATCAACAGAAGCAGGCAAGTTAAGAGGAATTTCTTGGTGGGTTGGCTGATGAGGTGGAACACCAGCATAGAGAAAGGGTGGTGGAGAATGTAAAGGAGTCAGCGTGATATAACAATAATTGGCTGACATTTGGAATGAGATATGGAAAATTTGTAGATACAACTTTGATAGCAGGGTACTTTGGACAAGAGTAGACATTTTCAACTATAGTTAGGGTTACACACAGTACATGGCCAAACAGAATCATAGGAATGGCTCCAAAGCAAGGTAAATGAGGAAGGATTAAAACATCGAGGCTTCGAGAAAATGAGGGTGATTGGTTGAGGATACAATCTTGGGATTTGGTGTGAATCAGTCATATGGCCTATATAATAATTCATAATATAATAATTCAATAATATAACTAATTTCACATGTGGTAGGAACCAGTCGGAATGGCCTGCATGTGGGACTGTAGCACAAGAACCAGTGGCAATAGATGTAATCTTTGGGTACAAAAGACTCTTTGGAGAACCTATCATTGAAAGAGTGACTCAAATTATAGAAGAGGAATGAGGGACTGGCTTTTTTTTTTTTTTTAACTTTTATTTAATGAATATAAATTTCCAAAGTACGGCTTATGGATTACAATGGCTTCCCCCCCATACCGTCCCTCCCACCCACAACCCTCCCCTTACCCACTCCCTCTCCCCGAGGGACTGGCTTTTTTACAAACTCTGGGTCTTTCCTGGTAACCACTCCCCCTTTCCAAGCTCATAAGGAGCCTGGCAATGGAGAAGGGCTCGCTGTCTTCCCACAGACTCAGTAGAGGCAAGTTACCGAAATCTCTCTCCCTCCCTCTCTCTCTCTCTCTCACCCCACCCCCTCTCTTATCTTTTCCCTTCCCAGTCCACTTTGTTCCTGAACATGGCCCACATTTGCGTGACTTCCTCACCTTTTTTAAAAGAAACTTTATCACTTTGTAAGTTGAAAAAAAAAAAAAAAAGCAAAAAACAAAACTCTGGGTCTTTTTTCTCAAGAAGAAGAAAAGAAACTTTCTTCTCCTTCAGGGAAAGGGGAAAACTGAACACGTGAAAGAGCAGGAACAGTTGTTGGAACCACGTTCTGAAGAGGGTAGCATGGTATGGGAGCAGAGGCAGCAGGATTATTTATCAAAGGTAAATAAAAACAGACATTTCAGATGATACTGAAAATTGTTAATATTGCTTTGGGTGCTAAGTCTACTATATATTCATGCTGAAGCACAGATCACTGATGTTGAAAAGATGAAAAAATTATGAGACTAGAAGATCAGATCAAGATTATTGAGGAGGATATTATAGATTGTAATTTAAAATAAATATTATGAATAAAGAACTTAGAGGATGTGAAAGTATTCTAAGAGATGGCGGATGACAACTAGGCGAGAGAGGGCAAAATTGGTACAAATAGCAGGTGGGGATACAAACAAAATGTGTTTGCTAATTAGCATCAATTAAGTTAATTGGTCACCAAGAGACCTGTATTCTTGTACCCATGTTTTGTGAAGGATAATGTGCATGATAATAGCAATGTGGGTATTATAAAGTTTTTATCAAGATTTTGTATGAAGAGCTAGTTTTGTATATGATAAGATTTTCACTTTAAAGAAGCACTTTAATTCATGTTGATAACATCTCTGTTTGCTAAAAAATGAATCACAAGTGTCAATGTAGTTTTTTCAGTGCTTGTGGTGCCAAGGAAGATGTGAATTGAAAACAAGGTCTGATTTCTCAATTCTTGGTCTGCATGAGACAAGTAGAAGCAAATGATATTATAATATCCCCTCACAAATATACAATTTCCTTAACGAGAAAGGTTTATCTTCTGATATTCCTAGAACTGGGGCTATTTACTTATTTTAAAATTTATAGCTCAGCCTTTCTCCTAAAATATATATCAGATCTACAAAGGAAATCTGTTCACCAAGATAAACAGAAAGACAATTGGGACGATGAAAAGATTTTGGCTCTGAAATTTCCGGGGAAGGCACAAAGTGTATATACTGGGGAGGACGTTGTGGTACAGCAAGTTCAGCCGTGGTAGAGCAAGTTCCGCTGCTCATCTGTAATGACAGCATTCCTATTCCTGTACTGGCTGCTCCACTTCTGATCGCCTCCCTGCTAATGTGCCTGGGAAATAGCATATCATGGCCTAGTACTTGGGGCCCTGCCACCCATATGGGAGACTCACATGGACTTCCAGGCTCCTGGCTTCAACCTGGCTCAGCCCTGGCCATTGCAGCCATTTGGAGTGTGACCCAACAGATGGGAGATCGGTTGATCTCTCCCTCTCCCTTCCCTTCTCTCTCTCTCTCTCTCTCTCTCTCTGTAACTCTGCCTTTCAAATAAATAAAATACATGTTTCAAAAATAAAAATGAACATATTAAGTTACGTAGTTCTGGTGATGACAGCAAATGAAAGTGCTCTCGTTTTTCAGGAGAAACATTTTTCCTGCATTAAATTCTATACGAATCTTCTGAAGTGAGGACTCAGAGTAAACATTTAGTAGCCTAATGGGCATTGTCTTTGGTCAAATTTTACAAAACCTTACACATAACATATTTCTACAAACTAAAGTAGTCAATCACATAATAGTAAAAGGAACTAAGTCATTTTTCAGTAAACTGAGGATATAGAATTCCAATATCTAGGCTACTTGGCCTATCTGTGTTCAGTGGCAGAATGGGACAGAAACTCTCTTAGACTGTATCTTCCCTAAATGTTTTCACTTGGATTTTATAGAAATACATGTAAAAATATGGAACATGGTAAAAGAGTCTCAATAACGCAAATCCAGGAAACAAAATAGAGAAAAGCCTATCACATAACAGAGGTCCCTACTTAGCAGTGGTCAACCCCACCTTGTTTATAAAACTTGATTTTATGATATTTTGTATTATGTGTACTTTTAACTTTAAGACCAGGACACCTTGGAGACATGCATTTGTTTTTTCGAGCAACCAACAAAAGTAGCCAAAGTAACTTTGTGAGTCAAAGCTATACAATATAATAAATAATAATTTGAAATACACTATTTGTCCAAGGATTAACTTAATGGCCTTTTAACTCATTGGGTCCTTTGGATCAAGTTTTTTGCTTATTTGTTTATTTATTTCATTTATTCAAGTGCTTTTTATATATATTTTAAGTACTTCATATATTTATGTATATTTCAAGTACTTTATTCAAGTACTTTGAATCAAGCTTTTTATATTTCTTTTTCACAAAATCTGACCTTTGTATCCAACAGGAAAGGTTTTTATGATTTGAGATGATTGTTCATGATGAATTGATGAAAGGGTGTAGAAAAGAATTAGAATATGTTATTTTACTTTATACATTACAAAAACTACGCAGAATGTGACACAAAAATTTTGGCTGCTTTAAGCAATCATGACTTGTGGGTTGATAATTTCAGTGAAATAAGAATGCATAATACATTAAGGTGTTCAAGCATGCAGTGAACTCAATTAAAATTCTTATGTGGGTATATAAATTCTTTAGGGATAGTATAAGAATAATTTATTATGAATAGATTGTGTATTAACGATGGCAGCAAGTCAGTTAAGTGAATGTTAAGATTTCCAAGTTTAGCATTGATGTATATTGTGATAAACCACTTCTTTGGGAATATCCTTTTGAATTTCTTATAGTCAATAGGAAACATGTAACTCAATATTTTATGTTTCTAATTAAGGAGTCTTCTGACCTTAAAGATCCTAACTAACGGGAATAGCTAAGCTTGCTGGCTGCTGTTTTCACTTCGCAATACAGAATCCCCTACTAAGTAAACCTACACTTTACAATTCCATTTTGTAAATGTATTAAAATTTCAAATAGGCTTTTTAAACTTTTTACATATTATAGAATTATATATATATAAAATAATTATATTATATGCTGAAAATAACACATTTCCCTCATAGCTACCCACTCAAAACAAAATAAAAAAAAGCTTTTTATACAATGTTGTTATAATTAAAAAAAGAAAACACCTGTGGATGTCATATTAAATCACACTTAAAAATTATGAGGGCAAATATTCATGTTAAATATTTACTTATAAATACTATCTGTACAAGCCATGCCTTTTCCTGTCTTTGGGTAAGCACGAGTATTCAAAATGACAAAAGTTTTACCTACCATCTATTACAATGGAACAATAAATAAGACAAAAAAAATTCCGAGTGTCAGCTAGATAGTAGACATAATGTGTTATCTGCCATAGTGTATCACTAAATAATATGGCCTAAACTACAATACTTGTTTTACCTAGATCATTCATTTAACAATTACATGAAGGCTTACAGTGTTACTTAAGCATTCCATTCCACACAACTTGTCACCTCAACAAATCACCATAATCAGAGAATATGTGACACATTTTTTAATAAAGTGTTCTCTTTTTAAAAAAAAAAAAAAAAAAGAATTATTTATTTATTTGAGAGGCAGAGTTACAGACTTAAAGGGAGAGACATAGAGAGAGACTTTCCATCTACTACTTTACTCCCAGATGGCCACAGTGGCATGAGCTCAGCCTATCCAGAGCCAGGAGCTAGGAGTTTCTTCTTGGTCTCTCATGTGGTTGTAAAGTCCCAAGCACTTGGGCATCTTTGCTTTTCCAGGCCATAAGCAGATAGCTGGATTGGAAGAGGAGCAGCCAGGACACCAACAGGTGCCCAAACAGGACGCCAGTGCCACAGGTGAAGACTTAACATAGTACCACAGCGCCAGGCCCAATGATGCTCTTTTCTAATTAAAAAGTCAGATATGTCTTATGTTTCTCTTTATTATTTTGTCTAACTGTAATGTATATACTGAATAAATGAATAATTGAATAAATTGAAATTATTAAAAGTAAATATGTATTTTCTAAATGACATATTTACATCAAGAATAGTTTGTAAAATTTCTTGATATTGCAAATCAACTTTTTGTGTCCTGAGGTGAGTGTCTGGTGCAGAAATTAAGATAATGGTTAAAATGTCCGCAACCCATATCACAGTACCTGGATTAGAGTCCTAGCTCTGTTTCCAATTCCAGCTTCCAACTAATACCCACTCCAAGAGGTAGCAGGTGTTGGATCCTGGGACTTGAGTCCCAGCCACCACTGGGAGCCTTAGTTGAAGTTCCAGGTTCCTGCTCTCAGCCTGGTCCAGCCCCAGCCCCAGCCCCAGGTATTGCAGGCATTTGGGCACTCAACCAGAAGACAGGAGATGCCTGTCTGTCTCTATGTCTTTCAAATAAATAAATAAGCAACACTAAAAAAATACATTGTGTAGTATAAGGTTTATACTAGATAACCATGGTAAACTGAATATAATATAAAAATGGCAATAAATTTTGAAAAAAAAAATGGTCAATTCAATCCCATCAAGGTGGCATGTACCAATGCCATCTCACTAATCCCAGTGATCAATTTCTGTTCACAATTGATCATAATGATAGGACTAAGAACCAAAGGGATCACAGAAACAAGATTAGTGTCTGCAAATACTAGCTGATAGAATAAAAAAAAGGGAGAGAACGATCCCACATGGGAAGTGAGATACACAGCAGACCCATAGAATGGCAGATGTCCTAAACAGCACTCTGGCCTCAGAATCAGCCCTTAAGACATGTGGATCCGGCTGAAAAGCCCATGAGAGTATTTCAGCAATGGAAAACCAAGACACTCTGGGGAAAAAAAAAAAAAAAAAAAAAAAACCTAAATGAAAGATCTCCGCAAGTGAGATCCCAGTGGAAAGAATGGGTCATCAAAGAAGGAGGGACCTTTCTCTGAAGGGAGAACTTCCACTTTGACCATGGCCTTGTCTAAATATGATCAGAGTCGGTGAACTCAGGGGGCTTCCATAGCCTTGGCAGCTCATGACAAGAGCCTAGGGTGATTACTGAGGCCATAAACAAGAGTGTCAATTTGTTAAGTCAACAACAGGAGTCACTGTGCACTTACTCCTCATGTAGGATCTTTGTCCTTAGTGTGCTGTACATTGAGATTTAATGCTATAACTAGTACTCAAGCAGTATTTTTCACTTTATGTTTCTGTGTGGGAGCAAACTGTTGAAATCTTTACTTAATGTATGCTAAACTGATCTTCTATGTATAAAGAGAATCGAAAATGAATCTTGATGTGAATGGATGGGGAGAGGGAGTGGGAAAGGGGAGGGTTGCGAGTGGGAGGGACGTTATGGGGGGGAAGCCATTGTAACCCATAAGCTGTACTTTGGAAATTTATATTCATTAAATAAAAGTTAAAAAAAGAAGATTAAATTATTTATCAATACTAGCATTCCTTAAATGTGATTTGTCAACTTCATCTAGATTAAAAGTACAGATTGTCATAATTAAATTTCAAATAATAAGCAATTCTGTAGGGTTTGGTCATGTCTAACTTCAGCAGAAGGCAATATTACAGTAGCAGCAAAGACTGCTTAGACATTATTTGACTCCTTTTTCCTTTTGAACATGCTGTTAGCAAATAAACAAAAAAAGAATCTCTAAACTGTATGAAAAAAAAGAAAAAAATGGTTGAATAGCTGAAATATGCATTAGGGATCCATGGCAATGATTTTTTTCTCTTACAGAATGATTAGTAGAAAAATGTTATGTCATAAAAATAAACTTTGACATAGAAAATATCTGTAAAAATGTTAAACTATTAGAAAAATTCTAATGCCAGATACAAGTAAAAGTAAAGATTTTGGTATATGATACTATTATGTTCATTGAAGTACAGTGATGTATTTTGTTTCAATGGGCCTTTATCTTGAAAACTAAATTGTCTTGAACTTTATGTCAATGTCAGGTTGCTGGGTTTTTAAACTTGTTCACATACCCTTTTCATGTGTCATCTTTTATTGAGCAGATCATAATAATAATTAAATAATTCATTATTGGGAGAATTAGCTCATTTTCTTTAAGTAATATCTCATTCTTGCTCATATCATACTACTCCCACTGTCATAATTTAGTTTGCTAAATTTTCCATTTTTTTATTGTCTTATGCACAACAAACTTCAGCTCCAATAAAAGTATCCTGAGAAGTAAGCAAGTGGTTATTTGCAAGGATCTGTAATTGGAGAATAAATACCTTTAGGGCAATGGGCATTTGGCCTAGGGGTCAGGACACTGGTTTATATGCCTGTGTTCCATACCAGAGTACCTGGCCACAGCTTCCTGCTAATTAATGCAGACTTGGAAAAGCATTGATGGTTGCTCAAGTCATGAGTTCCTGCCTTCCATGTGTGGAAATCAGATTGAGTTCCAGGCTCCTGTCTTCAGCCTGACCCAATTCCCATCACTGTGGTCATTTGGGGAGTGAACTAGTAGATGGGAATTCTTTTTCTCTCTGTCTCTCTGCCTTACAAATAAAAATAATAAATAAAAACTTATCAGATGTATTGCATAACATTGCATAATATTTTGAGTGAAGGTTTACTGAGTGCTTACCAAATGCTAAAAATGACTTGCAGAGGCTTACATGAGACAATATAAATAATTCACTCTGTTCTACAAATTAGGAATTGTCATCTCCAGAGGAGGAGCCTGAAAACAGGCAATTGGAGTAACTTGCTTAAGTCATACAGCTAGAGATTGATGGATCCAGAACTTAAAATCTGGCTCCCAGGACACAGCCTTTTGCTTCTAACTATTTGAGAAGACTAGATCTTTGAGGAAGTCACCTTTTCTTCAACAAGGACAAAGATTTTTAGGGGTCAGGTAGGAAAGTTGACAACAGATAGTGGATTTTCAGCTGTTCACTGGACTTTTACACATTAACCAAAATTATTTCTCATAGACGAAATATCAAACCTCTCATCTATAATAATTCCTTCTCCACCATACCTAACAAATTAGAGGCACAGATCACAAGCATTAAGAGACTGAGTTTTCATGGAGCTTTCCAATATATTGCTGCTTATACAAGTAAAAATTCAAGAATTGAGAAAAGCATTCATTGTAGATGGGCACACCCTTTCTAAGTGTATCCATTAGAGTAAGATGAAAAAGAACAAAGTTCAAAGAACACTGGTTTCTAATTTCCACCCCATAAGTAATCTAACATCAGCATAAGCTCATCCATAGACAGAGTGGAGTATAAAAGTTCATGGTAACACCTACAAGCACACACATAAATATACCTGGTGCAACAAAGCCTTATTTTCCTCCTGAGGAATGACATTCCCTGCCATTTTGTTTTTAAGACTTGCTATCTGTTAACCATTGATGTGAAAATGGTATTCCTGAGAAGGAGCCATCCTTTTCCTTTCATTCCAGAGAAAGCCATTCTCACATGCCTTCTGACTTTGTGTGTCTTGTAACCACTTTAATAATGACAGAAAGAAACCCAACATGCGTGAGATGTGGGTTCTCACTGCTTTTTTACTCATATCACCCTCATTTTCTGTGACATGGTACCATGTAGTTCTATGAGCACTGGTCTCACAAGATAGACCTTAGTAAATAAACAAAGGGCATAAAATACTTCAGGAAGATGAAAAGGAGAAGGGGGAAAAACAAACAAGCAAACGAAAACCCCTTTGACCTGACATTATGGAAAAAATAAAAAAGACACTAAGATGAAAAAAAAATAGTGTCATGGTTTACATGTGGGATTTCGATGGAATCTAGGGCTGTGTTTTAATTCAAAACTCACCATCTCAAAACCACTTCTTTTCATCCGCCTGCAGGACTTGAGGTAAGTCCGTATACGTTTTCTGGCACGCTCTTGGTACTCAGGGAACTGTCGCCTGCATGAGTCAATGATAGCCTGGATCTTTTCTTTGGGCTGCTTAGAGATTGGGACCATTCGGTCCAAGTTTTCATCTACAAACAGCCTGACAAACATCTGTTGGCAAGAGGGAGACAGAGGAGAAGGGTTTGGAGGGCTGCTCTCTGCTGTTCCTAGCTTCCTGCTTTGATTACTGATAGGAAAATATTCTTTCTCTGGTTTATGCACTGGAGAACTTTATGCAATGGAAAGCCAGAAATTTTAAGCAAACACTCTTTAAAGACTTTCTAAATGGTTGGATTAAAAAAATAGAGAGAAAATAAAAGAGAGAGAGAGGCAGACACACAGACAGACAGACAGAAAAGAATAGACTATTGTGTAGAAAAAAAAATCAGGAAATAACAGTAGACTGTGACAATAGAGCACCCCATTAAATTGTCTATTAATGATAAATACAACTGCTATATTGCTACCCTGCACAGTGGACTAATCTCTGAAAATAAACTATTGACTCTTCCGTCATGCATAATTAGATAAGCTAGGAAAGCCGAAGAAATAGCTGATGACGGGCGAACTCATCAGAGAGTAAGCGAGGCCCGCTTCATCCAATAGGCAAACATGCATACTCACACAACACAATTCCAGCTTCCAGCTCACATTTGGCTGTAAAATTCTAAACAAAACACAGCAATTCTGGTGTCTGGGTGGCAAAGAGTGTTTCATGTACTTTTTAAATCCTTCTGTAAATTAAACAAACATGTCTCTAAAATATCCACATTTACCAACAAGCAACAACACAAAAGTGAAGTGGTTAAAAATTAAGCCACACAGGGAGAGTGGCAGGACTCACATTGAAAGCTTTCAGCCGCTCGGCTTCCACGCCATCTGTCTCGTTCACTTTCTCAGAATCGTCATGATCATCATGGTCATCTTCATCCTCATCTCCCCTGTTCAGGGACAGGTCCTCGGCACCTCGGTCTACACTCTCATTTTTGCCAGAGTCATAGCTTGAGTAACTATGAGCAGGAGACTGAAAAGAAATGGTGAAATTGCTGCTTTTAAATTCACTACAAAAGTATTTACATTATTTTTCGACTGTTTCTCAAAAAATCATGTTTACCAGTTGATAACTCCAAAGTTGTGGTTATTTTAATCCAAAATTAATGCAATTTAAAAAAGATTTTCGTTATCACGCCAGTCACATTTCAAGTGCACAATAGCCACATGGGATGTTTCTCTCATTGCAGAAAAGTTTTTTGAATTTGGTTGTTTGAGACCAATTACTATCTCCACTCAAAATCCATATTCCACAAAAAAGTAAACTTTAATCATTTTTGAAAAAGAATCACTGGTTTACATCCTAAAATAAAACTCCATATTCTTAGAAAAATTATCTCAGAACAGTCTAATTATATTAGTATTCTTTAAACATATCAGGATAATGAGGCATAGATATGTTTAAATAACTTCCAAAAGTGACCATACAAGATATTTCTGTGATTAGGGATATTATTTATAAGACCCCCCAATACTTTAAAATCAGTTTATAAATGATCTATGATTTTTGTTTTAGAAAAAGAAAACAGGATCCTTCCTATTCATACATTAAATTCAGTGCTTATGTATTCCTTTACTATACAAAAGACAGAACAAGTTCAATATAAAAACAAAGTGACACATTTTTTGATGTAAAAAATCATTAAACATCAAAATTTTTAAATATTTTAAGAATCATTTCTACATATAATCAACCAACGGCCTTGGGATCTAATTGTTGAGATGCAACAATATGTTCATGCATGTATGTGGAAATAACTATACAACAATAAGTAAATTGACTTTTGACACTCATTTGGGGATAATACATTCAACATACTTCCTCTTAGGGATTCCTGGGGCAATCTGAGATTTGGTTTGGGAGAAGTGACCAGGAAGTAAAGGAGATCCAGATGTATGGCATGATTGGGAGCTTGACCCAGTAGTGTACAGTGTAACAATGAACTTCCTTACAAAACTCCTTTGAGAACTCACTTTTGCCAGCTTTTAATCATCAAAACATACTTTTTAATCATCATTAAAAAACTTTTTAATCATCAAAACATATCCTAGGTACCTTGGATAAGATACTAAAGCTAGATATCTAAAAATAAATCATACATCTATAAAGGATTAATATCCTGGATGTATAAGAAGCTCAAGAAACTCAACAACAAAGGAAACAATCCAGTTAAGAAATGGGCTAAGAACATGAACACTCATGTTTCAAATGATGAAATACAAACAGCCAAAAGACATGAAAAGATGCTAAGGATAACTAGCCATCAGGGCAATTTAAATGCAAATCACAATGAGGTGATCTGTATTTGTACCCTTACCCTAGTTACAATGGCTATATCTAAAAATAAAAAAAAAAATGCTGGCAAGGACGTGGTGTAAAAGATACCCTAATACACTGGTTAGTGGAATGTAAACTAGTACAACAATTATGGAAAACAGTATGGAGATTCCTCAGAAATCTGAAAATAGAGCTACCATATGACCCAGCCATTTCACTCCTGGGAATTTACCTAGTGGAAATAAAATCAGTATATGAAAGAAGTATCTGTATCCCCATGTTTATAGAAGCTCAACTCACAATAGCTAAGATATGGAATCAACCTAGATGTTCATCACTTGATGACTGAATAAAGAAAGTGTGGTATATGTACACAATGGAATACTACTAAGCCATAAAAAAGAACAAAATTCTGTCTTTCACAACAAAATGCATGCAATTAGAGACCATATGCTTAGTGAAATAAGGCAGTCCCAAAAAGACAAACATCATATGTTTTCCCTAATTTGCACCCACACAGACACTCAAAGTAGAAAGTACTGTTTGAAGACAAGTTTTACCATTAATTCTCATAGTACAACACATTAAGGATGGAGGTCCTACATGGAGAGCAGCTGCAGATTGACTCCTGTTGTTGATTAAACAAATGACACTCTTATTTATGATGTCAGTGATCACCCAAGGCTCTTGTCATGAGCTGCCAAGGCTATGGAAGCCTTTTGAGTCCAGAAACTCCATCATTTAGACAGGGCCATAAGCAAGGTGCAAGTTCTCTCTTCCCTTCAGAGAAAGATACTTCCTTCTTTGATGTCCTTTCTTTCCACTGGGAACTCAATCACAGAGATCTTTCTTGTAGGCAATTTTTTGCCACAGTGTCTTGACTTTCCATGCCTGAAATACTCTCATGTGCTTTTTAGCCAGATTCGAATGCCTCAAGGGCTGAATCTGAGGCCAGAGTACTGTTTAGGGCGTTTGTCATTTTATGAGTCTGCTGTGCAGCCTGCTTCCCATGTTGGATCATTCCCTCCTTTTTGATTCTATCTATTGTTCTTAGCAGATACTTGGTCTTATTTATGGCTATCATCTGGGCATTCCTCAGCTTGGAGGAGAAGGATGGTCACAACAACACAGGTGACCATTCTTCTCCATCCAGTTAACCAGACGAGAGCTATCATGCCCAACTTTGTGTTACCCTGGATATTCACACCATCCTGGAGCACTGACCAGAGCTCCCTGGCCACATCCAGCACACCCCTCTTGGTGTTCACTGAAGGTTTGGACATTCCGCTAAGTCACCAAGGCTTAGCTCAAAGATAAAGGCCATCAGAGGAAGAAAAAAGTCTACAAATGCCAAAAATAAATGCAGAAATTCAAGAAACAAGAATAAGGAAGACACTATGATACCCCCCACCAAGGAATCACACAACATTTCAGTATTAGAATGTGAAGATGAAGAGATGGAGGAAATGCCAGAAATGGAATTCAAAAAATTAATCATAGGATTATTCAAAAGCTATCAGAAACATATCCATGAATGAAAGAAAACCATATATGAATAAAATTTTTCCCATAAAATTGAGATTTTTAAAGAGAAATCAAAATGATATACTAGAAATAAAGAATTCAATAGATGAAATAATAAATGCTGTAGAAAGACTTAACAGCAGAGCTGGTGAGGCAGAAGAAAGACTATCTGAGCAAGAAGAAAAATTCCTGGAAATTTTACTGTCAGACCAAAAACAAGAAGAAATTAGCACACTTAAAAATAGTGTTAGAAATAATATGGGATACTATCAAACAACCCAACATATGGGTCTTAGGAGTGCCTGATGGTGTGGTAAGAGAGATTGGGCTAGAAGGGTTACTTAATGAAATAATTACAGAAAACTCCCCTAATTTAGAGAAAGAAAGTAATGTCCAAGTACAGGATCACATAGAACTCCTAAAAGATATGACCAGAAGAGGTTTGCACATGACACATTATAGTCAAACTTTCCTCCATAAAGCATACAGAAAAGATTCTAAATTGTTTAGGAGAGAAATGCCAGACTACTTTCAGAAGATCTCCAATTAGACAGATGAATTCTCATCAGAAACCCTATGGGCTAGAAGACAATGGCATGATAAAGTCCAAATCTTAAGAGAAAAAAGAGAGAACACAGAATACTGTACCTTACAAAGCTCTCAAAGGTGAAATATAGACCTTCCATAAAAAACAGAAATTGAAAGAATTGTCACCACCTGTCCAGCCTTACAAAAGATGCTAATGGATGTGCTACACACAGGAACACAGAAAGAAAGACATCATCATGAAAGAATGCAAAGAAGGACATCCCCAAGTAAAAGTACAAAGAAATCCAAAGTAAATGATAGGAATATCCACAGAAAAACGGCAGGGTCAAATTGTTACTTATCAATAGTTACTTTGAATGTAAATGCCCTGAACTCTCTGGTTAAAAGATACAGACTGACTGAATGGACTGAAAAACAAGACCCATTTATTTGCTGCCCACAAGAAACACACCTCACCAACAAAGATACATGTAGACTGAAAGTGAAAGGAGAGAAAGTGAAAGGATAGTATTCCATGCTAAGGGGGAAAAAAGGGCAGATGTAGCCATCCTAATATCAGAAAAATAGACTTTACCACAAAAACTTCTAAAAGAGACAACAAAGGACATTTTGAGGACATTTTGAAATGATTAAAGGATACAACAGGAAGACATGACTATAATAAATGTATATGTGCCCAATTACAGGTGCCCTGACTATTTAAAAGAACTGTTAACAGATCTGAAGGGAGATATAGACTCCAATACAATAGTAACAAGGTACCTCAACACCCCATTTAAATCACTGGATAGATCAACCAGACAGAAAATCAACAGAGAAACAACAGAGCTAATGGACACTGTGGACCAAATGGACCTAACTGATATACAGAACTTTTGATCCCACAGTGGCAGAAAACACATTCTTCTGAGCAGTCCATGGATATTTTTCTAGGATAGGCCATAAAGCAGGTCTCAGTAAATTCAAAAAGATCAAAATCATACCATGCACCTTCTCTGATCACAATGGATGAAAGCTCGAAATCAACAACTCAAGAATCTCAAGATCATATGCAAACACAGGGAGACTGGAAAACATGCTCCTAAATGAACAGTGGGTTATAAGGAAATCAAAAACTAGTCAAAAAATTTCAGAAATGAATGAAGATGACAATACCTCATATCAAAACTCATGGATACAGCAAAAGCACTGTTAAGAGGGAAGTTTGCAGCTATTATGCCTACATCAAGAAACTGGAAAGTCACCAAATAAATGAGCTGCCTATGCATCTCAAAGACCTGAAAAAACAGCAACAAAACAAACCCAAAATTAGTAGGAGGAAAGAAATAATTAAAATTAAGAAAAAAATAAACAAAATTGAATTAAAAAGACAAAAATCAATTAAAAGCTGGGTTTTTGAAAAAAAAATAAAAATGACATATCACTGGCCCAACTACCCAAAAAAAAGAAATAAATAAATCAGCAAGAGATCCAAATCAACAAAATCACAGATGAAAAAGGAATATAACAACAGATACCACTGAGGTAAAAAGAATCATCAGGAATTACTACAAAGAGCTGTATGCCAACAAATCAGGAAACCTAGAAGATATAGATAGATTCCTGGAAGCATACAACCTACCTAAGTCATGAAGACATAAAACACATAAACAGACCAATAACCAAGATGGAGACTGAATCAGTAATAAAGACTCTTCCATCAAAGAAAAGCCCAGGCCGGTGCCGCGGCTCACTAGGCTAATCCTCCGCCTAGCGGCACCGGCACACCGGGTTCTAGTCCCGGTCGGGGCGCCGGATTCTGTCCCGGTTGCCCCTCTTCCAGGCCAGCCCTCTGCTGTGGCCAGGGAGTGCAGTGGAGGATGGCCCAGGTGCTTGGGCCCTGCACCCCATGGGAGACCAGGAAAAGCACCTGGCTCCTGGCTCCTGCCATCGGATCAGCGCGGTGCGCCGGCCGCAGCGCGCCGGCCGCGGCGGCCATTGGAGGGTGAACCAACGGCAAGGGAAGACCTTTCTCTCTGTCTCTCTCTCTCACTGTCCACTCTGCCTGTCAAAAAAATAAAAAAAAGAAAAGCCCAGATCCCGATGGCTTCACTGCTGAATTGTACCAGACATTTAAAGAAGAACTAATTACAATTCTTCTCAAGCTATTCAAAACAATTGAAAGGGAGGGAGTCCTTCCAAACTCCTTCTATGAAGCCTGCATCATCTTAATTCCTAAGCCAGAAAAAGATACAACAGAGAAAGAGATCTACAGACCAACATCCCTGATGAAAATAGATACAAAAATTCTCAACAAAATACTATCCAATCAAATCCAACAGTACATCAGAAAGATCATCCACCTAACCAAGTGGTATTTATCTCAGGTATGCTGGGATGTTTCAACAACCGAAAATCAATAAATGTGATAAACCACATTAACAAAATGAAGACCAAAAATCATACGATTATCTCAGTAGATGTAGATAAAGCATTTGACAAAATTTAACAACTTTTTATGATGGAAACTTTAAGCAAATTGGGTTTGGAAGGAACATTCCTCAACGTAATCAAGGCATTTATAATAACAGACACATAGCCAGCATTCTACTGAATGGGGAAAAATTGGAGGCATTCCCATTAAGATCCAGAACCAGAAAAGAAGGCCTAGTCTCACCACTGCTATTTAATATAGTCCTGGAAGTTTTAGCCAGAGACATCCGTCAAGAAAAAGAAATAAATGGGACACAAATAGGGAAAGAAGAAGTCTAACTAACCCTATTTGCTGATGACATGATTCTATAAACAGTTTGGTAAAGTAGGAGGATGTGAAATCAACAGACAAAAATCAATAGGCTTTGTATACACAGACAATGTAATAACTGAGAAAGACCTTCTAAGATCAGTCTCATTCACAATATTTAAAAAACAATTAAATTCCCTGGAATAAATTTAACCAGAGACATTAAAGTTCTCTGTGATGAAAATTACAAAACATTTAAAATAGAAATAGAAGAAGACATAAAAAAGTGGAAAATTTTTTCCATGTTCATGGGATTGGAAGAATCAAAATTTTTTAAATATACATACTAGCAAAAGCAATTTATTGATACAAAGTGAAACCAATCAAAATACAAAGAACATCCTTCTCAGATCTAGAAAAAAATGATGCTTAAATTCATATGGAAACACTGAAACCTCAAATAGCTATTTAGCTAAAACAATCTAACAATAAAGACAAAGCTGGGAGCATTACAATATCAGACAGTCTCTTCAACAAATGGTGCTGTGAAAACTGGATCTCTGCAAGCAGAAGACCCCTACCTTACACTTTACACAAAAATCCACTCAAAATGGATGAGACCTAAATCTAAAATGAGATACCATCAAATCACTAGAAAACATTGGGAAAACCCTACAAGGCATTGGCATAGGGAAAGAATTCTTGGAAAAGACCCCAGAAGCATAGGCAATCAAATCCAAAATTAACAATTGGGATTACATCAAACTAAGAAGCTTTTGCACTGAAAATGAAACACTCAGCAAAGTGAAGAGGCAACTGACAGAACTGGAGAAAATACTGCAAACTGCAACTGACAAAAGATTAACTTCCAGAATCTATAAAGAGCTCAAGAAACCCAACAACCACAAAACAAACAATGAAGTCAAGAAATGGGCAAAGGACCTGAACAGACATTTTTAAAGAGAGGAAATTCAAATGGCCAACAGACACATGAAAAACCCTCAGGATTGTTAGCCATCAGGAAAATGCAAATCAAAACCAGAATGAGGTTTCACCTCACACATATTAGAATAGCTAACAGAAATCAACAAACAACAAATGTTGGAGAGGATGTGGGAAGAAGGGTATATTAATCCACTGTTGGTGGGAATGTAAACCAGTACAGCTACTGTGGAAGACAGTATGGAGATATCTCAGAAAGTTAAATATAGACCTACCATATGACCCAGCCATCCCACTCTTTGGAATTTATCCAAAGGAAATGAAATCAGCATATGAAAAAGTGATCTTTTCTTCTTTTTCCCTTCATACTAATTGGCGATCTCTCAGTGTAGGGTTAATCTTACAAGTATAAAAGTTAACTGAAAATTGATCTCTATAAAAAATAAGAATGGGAAAGGAAGAGGGAGGGAAGAAAGGCGGGAGTATGGGTGGGAAGGAGGTGGGGGGAAGAATCATTATGCTCACAAATCTGTATATATAAAATTCATGAAGTTGTATTCCTTAAACAAAATAAAAAAAAACTGATATACATGAAATACATGAATTTTGTCCCCTTTATATATAAATTATAAAAATTAAAAAAAAAATCTCCATCTGTAGTTCTGGCCTCCAATATTTGAGCCAAGTACCAGTTCAAGTCCCAACAGATCTACTTCCAATCTAACTCCCTTCTAATTGCCAGAAAAAAATCAGTAGAAGGTGGACCCAAGAGCTGGGGCCGCTGCCACTAACATGGGAAACCCATATGAAGCTCCTGGTTCCTGGCTTCTGGCTTTAGCCTGACCTAGCACACCAGTTGTTGTAGACATCTGAGGAGTGAATCAGCAGACAGAAGATATCTCTCTTTACCTCTCCCCCTCTCTTTTTAAATCTTTCAAATAAATAAATAAGTATTTTTAAAAAGCAGTATACTATATTTGTTTCTATTTATGATATAATATTTTCTGATAGATCAAATGCTATAAAACAAATAATGAAGAAAGTGAGTGAGAGACAAAGAGAAGAAATTAGCACTTGGAACCATGGTACATCTAGTGTATTGCATCCTTCACCTTTGAAATAAGCAAGTGGGGAGGTATAATCCTCCTCTTTCTACCAATAAGGAATCATCTAAATACTTCTCAAACAGATAATTCTCCAGCCACTATTTTAATCTAGATCTGCCTGAAGTTATATGACTGTAGAATAAGGAGCACCAATTATATGCCAAGCATTATTCTATGTCTTTAAAAATATTTCATTTCATTGACAAATCACTGGTTAAGTAACTTTCTCAACATCACAAAGTTTGCAAATAAAGAAGTCGAGATTTGAACCCATTGGTTTGGCTCTGAATCTATGATTTTAACTCTGTTTTCTGTTGTCACTATAGAATGACTACTTTTGAGGCACTGTCACATTTATCAGCAGGAAATTTCTAAGGCACTGTAATTTCTTGACACCAACTTTTAAAATAGAAGTCCTCATGTAACAAGACATATTAAACATAGTTAGCATTTAACATTAAGAAATTATGGGACATGTACTCTATAGAATACTATACAGTAGTCAAAAATAATGAAACCTGGTCATTTGCAACAAAATGGAGGAATCTGGAAAACATCATGCTGAGTGAATTAAGCCAGTCCCAAAGGAACAAATGTCATATGTTCTCCCTGATCGGTGACAACTAACCAACAACAAAAAAGGAAACCTGTTGAAGTGAAAGGGACACTATGAGAAACAGTGACTTGATCATCCCTTGTCCTGACTGTTGATGTACAACTTACTACTTTATCCCTTTTAGGATTTTTTTGTTCAACTTAATACTATTGGTTGAACTCTTTAATCAACACACAATTATTCTTAGGTGTTGACATTTAACTGAAAAGTGATCCCTGTTAAATATAAGAGTGGGAATAAGAGAGGGAGGAGATGTACAATTTGGGACATGCTCAATCGGACTTACCCCAAATGGTGGAATTAGAAATGTGCCAGGGAATTCCAATACAATCCCATCAAGATTGCATGTACCAATGCCATCTCACTAGTCCAAGTGATCAATTTCTGTTCACAACTGATCATAATGATAGGATTAAGAGTCAAAGGGAGCACACAAACAAGACTAGTGTCTGCTAATACTAACTGATAGAATAAAAATGGGAGAGAACGATCCAACAAGGGAAGTGGGATACACAGCAGACTTGTAGAATGGCAGATGTCCCAAACAGCACTCTGGCCTCAGAATCAGCCCTTAAGGCACTCGGTTCTGGCTGAAGAGCCCATGAGAGTATTTTAGGCATGGAAAGCCAAGACACTCTGGCAAAAAAAAAAAAAAAAAAAAAAAAAAAGACGTAAATGAAAGGTCTCTGCGAGTGAGATCCCGGTAGAAAGAATGGGCCAAAGAAGGAGGTACCTTTCTCTGAAGGGAGGGGAGAACTTCCACTTGTTGACTATGACCTTGTCTAAATATGATCAGAGTCAGCGAACTCAAGAGGCTTCCATAGCCTTGGAAACTCATGACTAGAGCCTAGGGAGATTTCTGATGCCATAAACAAGAGTGTCAAATTGTTAAGTCAACAACAGGAGTCACTGTGTACTTACTTCTTACGTGGGATATCTGTCCTTAATGTGTTGTCCAATGTGAATTAATGCTATAACTAGTACTCAAACAGTATTTTACACTTTATGTTCTGTGTGGGTGCATACTGATGAAATCTTTACTTAATGTATACTAAATTGATCTTCTGTGTATAAAGATAATTGAAAATGAATCTTGATGTGAATAGAATGGGAGAGAGAGTGGGAGATGGGAGGGGAGCAGGTGGGAGGGAAGTTAAGGGGGGGAAAGGTATTGTAATCCAAAAACTGTACTTTGGGAAATTATATTTACTAAATAAAAGTTTAAAAAAAACATTTAACTGCAGATTTGTTTTTCAGATAATAAGTCAACACATCCTAAGGTAAACTGATGGAAGATGTTCTTTCTATGGGTTAGAAGCTATTTAATTGTGTTTCATTTCATATAGTATGTTAAATTTTACATGGAATTTTTTACAAAAATATTTATTTATTTTATTTGAAAAAGATGAAATTTTATTTGAGAACTACAGAGAGAGAGGGAGACACACACACAGAGAGAAAGAGAGAGAGAGAGAGAGAGAGAGAGAGAGAGAGAGATATCTTTCATCTGCTGGTTCATTTCTAAAATGCCACAATGGCCAGGGCTATGCCAGGTTGAACTTAGGAACCTGGAACCCTATATGGGTTTCCCATATGGGTGTCAGGGGCCTGGTCATTTGGGCCATTTTCCACTTACTTCCCAGGCGCATTATCAGGGAGCTGAGTGGGAAGAGGAGTAGCCGGGATTCGAACCAGTGCTCACATAGGATGCTGGCATCACACGTGGCAGCCTACCCTGCTGTACCACAATATTGGCTCCTACATGGAGTTTAACATGCTTATAAATAAACTTCACAGGTAAACCAACATTGATATATCTATATTATAAAATATTAAATATAGTTGAATAGTGATAATGTGAATAATAATTATTATCAATGTATATGATGATTAATGTTATATGCCAACCTTACTGTATTAAAGAGTGCCCAGATATTTGATGAAATGTTATTTCTGGATTTGTCTCTGGATGAGATTAGCAATCAAATTGAGGGACTCAGTAAAGCAAACTGTCCTCTACAATGTGAGTGTGCATCCTCCAATGACTTCAAAGCCTGACCAGAACAATAGGCAAAGAAGGAAAAATTCACCAACTCTGTCTGACTCCTTGAACTGAGAGAGACAATGACACAGTCACTCATGCCTTTGTCTCATCTAGATCACAGGCCTTGAGATTCACAATGAACTGTACCATAGCTCTCCTGGGTAATCAGCTTATAGACCATGGGTCATGAGACTTCCTAGCCTCTATAACTGTATGATCCAATTCCATACACATATATACATCTAGGTTCTGTTTCTCTAAACTGTGACTAACACAATATATATTAATATTGTAGACAATTTAATTATGACTTAAAATTTGAGTTACTAAGGTAACCTCACACACCAAGAAAAAGTGGTAGAGAAGTTAAAAAGAGGACATCCATTCATCCTTGGTAGGGTAGAACTACATGGCATTTCAGAGTGAAGGGGCCATGAGAGCAAGTCAGAAGAATGACAGCGTAGGGTTTCATAATCAGAATGAGTTGCAAAAGTAGAAAGAGAAATGTATAAAAAAGGATGAATGGCAATCAAGACATTTGCTATAAACCATAGACCTCACGGTGATGTGCACTATTTCTCTGTCAGCCCAGCACGTTTCTTTTCACAGATAGTACCTGCTCCACCAGATGAAACTGCCTTCCCTGTGGGTATACCAACCTTCCCCATGCAGGGCATCCATGCTTCTACTTTGCCTCTAGGTGAATACACCTTGCCTGAGACTGAAATCAAGCTGAATCCACCATTGCTGAGCAGCAGAGAGGCCTCCTAACAGCATGTGTACATCCAGGTGCAACTGTTTCTGAAATTTATCCCTAGACCTTGCAGAAGTATGATAGCATAATCCTCTACCCGTTCCACCTCCCTTTCATTTTGTTCTTAAATTTGGCTGTCACTTTTGATTGAGTCTACAGTGCTAAGAAATCAGCGTTTATAAGGTCATATTAATAATATAAAAACGCATTTCACAAATGATAAATTCAAATACATACATGACTCCGGCTAAACAGATAATGCCCTTTAAACAGCAGCATTGGCCGGTGCTGTGGCTCACTAGGCTAATCCTCCGCCTTGCGGCGCCAGCACACGGGGTTCTGGTCCCGGTCGGGGCGCCAGATTCTGTCCCAGTTGCCCCTCTTCCAGGCCAGCTCTCTGTTATGGCCCGGGAGTGTAGTGGAGGATGGCCCAAGTCCTTGGGCCCTGCACCCACATGGGAGACCAGGAGAAGTACCTGGCTCCTGGCTTCGGATCAGCACGATGCGCCGGCTGCAGTGCGCTGGCCGCGGCGGCCATTGGAGGGTGAACCAACAGCACAAAGGAAGACCTTTCTTTCTGTCTCTCTTTCACTGTCCACTCTGCCTGTCAAAAAACAAACAAACAAAAAAAACCAAAAAACAAAAACAAAAAAAAAAACAAAACAGCAGCATCTATACTCGAAGCTATCAACAAAGAAAAATGCCCTTGAATGATTCCTATAGTGAGAATTTTTAATTGGTAGTGTTCAAAAATGTTTCCATGGAACAACAGAGGTATAATGTGATTGAAGGATCACAACATTATAATGGTATAATCAAAGGCGAGATAATAAAACTAGATAATTGAAATTAACAAAGAAGTTTAATGTTAAAAATTAGCATATTTTTACACATCAAATCTTTAACAAGGCTGAATTACCTACTAAAACATAACAGATGCATTCAATAATTCTGAAAGTTTTTCAACTACAAATTATATTAAGAATGATCAAATATAGAATATATTAAGTATTTTAAAGGCAATGTGAAATACTTGAAAAATGTTATAATGCAATTATCTAAATGCAAATATTTAACTAATTCATTCTTTCCACATACCATGAAGGACACCCAATCCAGTTGTCCACTATACACTGAACTACTTCGAACCATGAAAGATTTATAGTCCTAGTCATTCAAGGTAAAGTAAAATCCTATGATGTAAAAATATGGAGTATCTAAATTTGACACAAGAGCAATAACTTTTTCCTCTATAATTTAAACTGAAATTTTTATAACCCTGGATTCTTACACTATGTAAATGTCCTTTCTTACTTCTGTCATTGTTTAAAAGCCAACTATCTTATAAGGCCAACTGGATCAAGTTCAATTTACACAAAGATTACAGATTCTGTATCAGTCATCTATTGCAACCCTTCCCCAAATTGTGGATTCTTAATATATTAGGGCATTTGACACAGAATTAAGTAACTATTTCTCTTTAATTTTCTTGTCATGATAATTTGCCTATTCTTTCAAACCACATTCATACAGATCAAAACATATCCCTCTATCTTTTCTCTCTCATCATCCAAGATATGTTGGATTGGCATTCAATATTGTCTGGTTCATCTCTTTGTATAAAACTATTTTTTTGTTTTTTATAAATGAGAAACTGCTGATATTGGAGTAATATCATGAACTCAAGCAAAAATTAAAATGTCTTTCCTAATAACCCATCTAAACTATGACATTCATTTGCCCATAAATACGCCTTGCCTTAATAAGAATTTTGGATGATCATCGCCTAGGAAATCTTCCTTTTAGGAACAATAATTTTCTTATTCCAAGTATAAATAGAAAAAATTCAAACTAAATCTTTAAAAAAACCCAAAGGTATTAAAGAACCACAATTTAGGTACAATGGAGGAAGCATATCTGCTTAGACTCTAAACACAGGTGTTGTTTACTAAGAATAGGATAGATTTCTGCCTTAGTTAAATGTCCCATTTGTTCCTCTGAGATAATCTGAGGTCCTTCCTAACAAAGAACCTCTAAGAATATATTTGCCCTTCCATTTCTTAAAATTTCCGAATCCTAATAGAACTACCAGGTCTGGAATTTGAAAACTCCCCAAATGGAGAAAGCTTAATAAGTTAATTTTCTCTGTATTCAGAGTACAGGACAGCTTACACAGCAATGCCATTGTGCTTGGTAAGAGATACAGCCTGGGATGGGGCCATTTCTGACAAAGCAACCAATGGAAATCAAGAGAAACATTTATTTTCTCATTATACCATAAATAAGGGAAGAACACATGAATTCAGGGCCAGTTTGTATCTTCCATATATACTGGGAGTTACTTGGGAGTGGGATCACTTACCCACTCACTTCCTTCATCTTTAAACCCTGTACATTGATGGCAAGCACATTGTAGCAATAAAGCAAACATTTTCTGAATGAGTGACTGCTTACACATTAGGCCTACATAGATATTTGAGGTTACTTTTTGAATTTGCAATTTTAAACAGTAGCTTACAGTCACTTTTTAAAAGTCAGTTATTCGTCATTGAGTCTATTGGTAATCTAAGCATTATTAAAAGTGTGATGACTACTTGGTACCTTTTGATATAATACAAAATAAAGTATGAAGACCACTCAAGAAGCAAACACTTTATGTGTGTGTGTGTGTGTTTCTCTCTCTCCCTCTCCCTCCCTCCCCCTCTCTCTCTGTCACATACATACACACACACACACACAGACACTGATTCCAGACTAAAAACAATGGCTCTCAAAGTGTCCAAGACGAAAGAATAGTGTAAAGGTCATCTGAAGACAGATGACAAATGCAAAGGTTCATTCTCTACCACACACCAATGGTCGCGCTCAGCCACCTGTGTTGTAACATCCATCTAGGGGTTTATGATGGATACTCAAGTCTGAAACACCACTCCTTTGCAGCTAACTTGTATTTGTAGAAAATAATTGCAGATGGAGAAACAAGTTAAATGATACCAGAGACAGCACACAAGTTAACAGAAGATATGAGATACTGTACAGGACAATTGACCTCAGTTATGCAATAGGTTGGTGACACACAAAAAAGTGACATATGAAGACATTTTTAAAAGATAAAATAAATGTATATACTTTGTTTATAATATGATTAAAATAACTCATTCAAAATGCAATTTTGAGGAAAGTGAGCATATTTGATTATAGATGAGGATATTAGATGATTTTTTTTTTTTAGATTTAACCAACATTTGGTTAAGCAAATATTTAGTTACCAAAATGTTCACATTGATTAGAAGCACAAACTGAAGTATGAAGCGATGCAATGACATGGGTGTCTGGAATTTGCTTTTAATATACTACAGAAAAAAATTGAAAAATGAAAAAGAAATGTGGGAAAATCTTAATCACTATTGGATTTGGGATGGATATTAGTGGTTCTGTGTACTGTAGTCTCTATTTTAAAACATTCTATATTGTAAAATATTGGTATCTCCTCTAGTTTGACTTTTCTTCATGATATTTCATTTATTGAACAGCATTTAAGAAGTTCCAGGTTCACAGATTTGGATGGATCCAAGTTTGAAATGCCTAAAAACTACAAATTTTGGAATGGAGGCTCTTTTGAGGAACTAAATGCAAAAGTGAAAATTCACTTAGTATGAGAAAAATAACAAATTTTAAAGTTTATAAATATTGCAAACATCACAAAACATAAAAAAATTTAAAAATTTACTAACTCACTGGCCAATCTCTATAATTTATCATTCTATTTTCCTTTGCTGCATACTCCTTACTTGCTTCTTCATATGACAATTATTTTTGTAATATCCTAATCTTTGGAAGGAATAGAAAAATGATTCAATCTTTATCTTGTCTGATAAAAATGTGTACTTTATTATTTATGGTTTAGAAATAATTTATTTGCTCTTCAAATTAATCCCTGCTAGTATCAAACCAACTTTTAGGCTGTTTTCAGTTTAGGGAAAGTCTTAATCAAGTTCCTTTGATGTCTCACCAGGAGATTTCAGGGCATGTCAAATGTTCCTGGGCAGTGACTGACTAGTGTCTTCATTAATCTAAACATTTTTATTATAAGTCACTTCCTAATGTCAGAATAATGTCCTTTGATTTCACCTTTCATCTTCACTGATTGTTTTCAAATTGCAATAGTATTTAATCTAAATGTTCTCTCAATTATTTATTAAATAAATAGAAAGACAACAAAATGATAAATTCTAATTCTAATTATTTCAAAATTAGAAGTCTGTAATGTTAAAATGTCTCACAGGTCCAAATTGCAGTTGAAATATCATATTCCACCGTAAGAAGTGTACACAGGTTATAACTTTATTGCATGTAAGCCTACAATGATGCATGTGTATTATCATGTATAGTATTTGGTATCCAGGTTTATTAATTTATTATCTTGTCCATATTTTCCTATTATCTAAATACTCTTAAAGTTTGTGAAAAAGATGTCACATTTAACATTTCACTTTGACATTTTTCAAGTGCTTGTTCAAAAAATGGACCAAATGTAACAATTATGTAAAGATCTCCATGACATTTCTCTTATTTGAAAATTGATGGCAGGTGTTTGTTCTAGCAGTCAACACTGGTTAAGACCCTCTTGTCTCATATCAGAATACCTGGGGTCAATAACCTGCTCTGGCTCCTGACTCCAGTTTTCTGCTAATACGCACCCTGGGAGGCATCCATGATGGCTTAAGTAACTGGGTTCTTGCCACACACATGGCAGACCTGGGTTGAATTTTCCAGCTCCCAGTTTTGGCCTTGGCCTACCCCCAGCCATTGTGAGCATTTGGAGAGTGAATCTGCAAATGAGAGGTCTGTTGGTCTGTCTTCTGTGTCTGTATGCCTCCCAAATAAAAAAAAAAAAAAGCAGCATTTTAAAATTCTAAAATCATTCCTTTATCATAATATGTGAAAAAAAATCTGTCTCAATAATTTTTACCACATATACTAATACATTGTTAGTGGGAATGCAGATACACAATCGTGTAAAACAATATGGAGATTTTTTCAGAAAACTAAAAATAAATTTACCATAAGACAAACGAACCCAGCTATCCCACTCATGAGAATACATCCAAAGGAAATGAAATCAGCATATGAAAGAGATAACTGCACTTACAATAGCAAATATATAGAATCAACCTAGATGTCCATCAACTAATGACTGGATAAAGAAAATGTGGTATATATACACAATGGAATATAACTCTGCCACAAAAAAGAATGAAATCATGACATTTGCAACAATGGATGGAACTGGAGACCGTTATGCTAAGTGAAGTAACACCAGACAGCACAAAGAAAAACATCAATTGTTTCCTCTCAATTGTGGAAAGTAATACATATCCAGAGAGTATAAAAATAATTTTTAAACCACAGCTACACATTTTTTTGGTAATTCAAAATGACACATAACATTATTTCAAGCCTTTTTCAAGATGTTGGCTGGCCATAGAAGTGGATCTTTCATTTCAGCATACCACAGAATCACCCAGAGGACTTGTTACAATAAAAATTTCTGGACCCACTCAGTAGGTCTGGAGTGATGCTCATGATCTGCGCTATCTAGCAGGAGACCAAATGATGCAGAAGCAATGAGTCTGTGAGACACACTTTGAAAGTAGCTAATGAATGTAGTAACTAGTGAGTCTTTATTTGATTTACGGCTAATCTAAATAATCATAGCCATGATGTGCTCCTAGGAATATTCATGATCTTTGAAAATTCTTAATATATTTATCCATGTCTTACTCAAAATAGCTTACAAGCAAAACAGTACATGTCACTTTTGGTTTTCAAATAAACTGCTCAGCATATCATATCCATTTGACAATTTATTTTTCCATAAAATACAATTGCAAAGAATTTTTTCATCAATAGTATTCTGCTGAATCTCTGTAAATAATATTCAGTAAGGGGTATTGCGTGAAATTAGTTCATATTGAGAAGTTATGAGATGACAGTGCTTAACAAGGTCGAAATGAAACTGTCGCTAACATTTGTGTGTGCTCATTTGGCCAACTGTGTTGTATTTTTCTTTATTGTTAATTTTATCATCTCTTTGTTGTCTTGTTTCCTGATAGAAAGGGTCTTTAACCTCTATCATTTTTATCTATCTTATTATTATTAATAGAATTTATATTATATCTTGATTGTTGCTATTACTTGTCTAATCTTCTGTACTTTGTCTTGAATAACTTGTAATTTTTAACAATAGGGATTTTTCACATGCTAATGTTTTAAAGCTTATGACAATATTTCACTTTTTGTTTTCTGCTTCTTGTAAGATATTGCCTTCTCTTTATATATGTGACATAGTGTGACCAGTAATTCTGAAGAAATGTACAAAATTAAATTTTAATCAAGGCCTTTCCATTTTAAAGTCACATGCATATTATTTCAAACCATATAATCACATTATCTTTGTTCCACATACAGAGTTACTGACAAATCTAGTAGAAGTGTTACTACTCAAAAACTTACTTCTTCATGCCAATTCACGTGTCAGTAGCAATTTTACATGCCACTTATTGTAGAACTGCTAGGCATCAGAATGACAGGTTGAATGGTCTGATGCAATGTACCAGCAGAAATTTGGTGAATTTTGAGGATATTTAGCTACATGAAATAAACCAGTCACAAATAATAAAACATGAAACAAATATTGCACGGTGCTATTTATGTGAGGTATCTAAAGTAGTCAAGTTCACAGAAACAAGAGTGGTTATTACCCAGGGCTGTGGGAGGGGACAAAGGAGTTCTTGTTTCATGGGTATGTAGTTTTAGTTCTGTATGATGAAAAGTTTCTGGAGTTCTGTCCCGCACCAACGTGGATGTATCTAACTGTACACTAATAAATGGTACATATAGAGGTAGACATTGGTGTAGGAGTTAAGATTCCATTTGGGAATCTGCATCCTACATTGGGGTTCAAGTTCTGGTTTCATTCCTGCTAATGTACCCCATGGGAGACTGCAGGTACTTAGGTCCTTGCCATCAGTGTGGGAAACCTGGACTGAGTTCCAGGTTCCTACCTTTGGCCTGACCCAGCCCCACCTATTGCAGGCATTCAGAGAGTAATCCAATGGATGAACGATAATGTCTGCCAGACTTTCAAAAATGTACATAAATGAAATCGGAGAAATTAAAAATGATTAATATGCTAAATTTTATGTAGTTTATACAAAAATATTTTGATTAAAACAATACTAAAATTTGAATAAGGAAAGATGTTTGGTAATAAGATAAGGAATATCGCCATCTATCTTCCTTAACTACCATGTATTTTCTTTTAATTCATAACTCTTCACTCCAATCCTATGTAGTTATCAAAAAACAATTGGTAAAGAAATTAAAAGACATAGAAAAAATGCTCCCATGCCAAACTTCTCTCATTTTTTCCTCAATTAAAGTAGGATCCTCTGTTGTGGGTAGAAGTGGAGAAGACAGATGTCACTCCTTTTCTAAGCACAAAACTTTTTATTCTGATATATATCATCTGATTTGTTGATAGGAAGTCATTTCATGAGAAACAGTTTTTGAGGTTGGAGGGCCTCAGAGACACACAGTGCAGTCAATTGTGTAGAGAAATTCAACACTAAACAGATAACAAACGGTCTTAGATGTAAGCACACATTTCAAGTTAGAAAAGAAATACAGGTTGGGTTATATACATACTGATGGGACAAGGTTAGGGGAAAAGTGCAATAATAATTAAAAAAAAAAAAAACTTACAGCAAATACCATCATGACTGGCCCTTGGCACCTAAGCCTGGTCTGCTAAAGGTTTATTGGAGTTTTCCTATCTGCTAAAAATTTCTGTATCATTCTGCAGATCCCATTGAGTAATAAAGACATAAGTCAGCAACAATACATTTTGTATCAAGTTAGTGCTTACTTCTACGTGAAATAATTGTTCCTGATAGAATTTGATATATATTTTAACCACTTTGTCATGGATTTTATTTTTTATTACACAAATGGTGATAGGAATATATGCTAGGAATGACATTTAAGAGTTCTTTCAATTTCAAGCTTCTCTGATTATAGCACTTTTAAGAGAAGGAATCCAACAAAGCATGCTCTTGAAGCTTTTAGAATACATGTTGTCAGCGACAATGATTTTATTTTTCATTATACATTAGAACACACTATTGTTAAGAAGTCTTATGTACCATAATTTCAAATGTCATTCCCTGATTTAACTCTTCTTTCCAAGTTTCAAACATTTATTAAAGTTATTGAACCATGATCCTGAATTAAGTCCCAAAAAGGTAAAATGCATCTTCCAACTGTCTCAGTTTACTTTCCACAATTCAAATAATAAAAGGTAAATTTAGGCATTGTATCATTGTGGATCATAGGGAAAGGAAGCTGGGCTATAAGACTTCAAATGGAGATTCCACAATTTCCTCTCAGTTTTTTCCCTGCTAAAATGAGTGCAATGGTATGTACCTCCTGAGGTCCTTGTGAGAGTGAACTAACACAGGGAAAGTATTAACTACATTGTTGGAAGATAGCAAGCATGTCACTGAATGAATTTTCATTATTATACATACTAGTATTAGTCATAATTTACTCTCAAGGTTTTATAAATTGTCAGTATTTGTCTAAGGGTTACCTTTAACTTAAGAAATTCAGTTTTCCTCCTCCATTTGCTTTCTGTGTGACCTTGAACAATTTATTTACCTTCTGTCCATCTGAGATTTCTCATTAAAAATTGAAGATAACCAAAACACCATATTGTACATGATAAACACACAAAAGTTTATCTGTCAATTTTTTTAAGCATTGAGGATAATGACAGTATCTACCTCACAGGATTATAATGAGAAATTAATTTGGTAGGATTTAAGAATTAAAACTCACTGAAAATTTTTTTCGAAAAGAGAAATGCTAAAATGTGTTTAACTTGTGACTAAAGTGTGGGCTATGAATGATTAATTATTTTGTTTAATGTTTAAAATTATTTTAAAAATTTAAGTACCAGTCCTTAATCCTAATTATAAAAAAAATCACAGGTGAGTCCATTTTGAGAGCTACCTTTTTGACAGTTGCAGCATTCAAGTATCTGAAAATGGAGGCACTGACCAACTGTGAAAGGAAAATTTTCATAGACACACAATTGTGAATGCCCACATAGCTTAACTTTCAACATTTTGATTACATAAAGAATAATCAAATATTTCACATTTTATGTGTTTTTTTTTTAAGATTCATTTATTTATTTGCAAGTCAGAGTTACACAGAGAGAGGAGAGCCAGAGACAGTGAGAATGAGAGAGAGAGAGAGAGAGAGAGAGAGAGAGAGATCTTCCATCCGATGGTTCACTCCCCAATTGGCCACAACGGCCGGAGCTGTGCCAATCCGAAGCCAGGAAACAAGAGCTTCCTCCAGGTCTCCCACATGGGTGCAGGGGCCCAAGGACTTGGGCCATCTTGTACTGCTTTCCCAGGCCATAGCAGAGAGCTGGATCGGAAGTGGAGGCGCCAGGTCTTCAACCAGCGCCTATATTGGATGCCGGTGCTTCAGGCCAGGGCATTCACTTGTTGTGGCACAGCGCTGGCCCCCTCATGTGTATTTTTAATGCTACAAAATTTTATTTCATATTGCCTATTGAAAGGATGATACTTACAAGGCATCATTGCAGTTTAACTGTAGTTATGCCTGGCCCTCAAAAAGTCCCCTTGAAGACACCTAATTTATTTTTCATCTAAACCAATATAAAAACTTTCTCATGTTCAGTCTTTTTAAATATTTTCACTATGTCAAAGTACACTTAATGACACAATGTGAGGTGAAGTGAAATGCAATCAAATGTTTTCATTGTGCAGCAAAGCTTATAACAGATTTTAGATAAAATTCTTTCTATAACAAATTTGGCACATGTTAAAGAAAGCAAGAAGTAAAATCTGTACTTTAAATGAGGACAAAGTTTTGACTTCTTTAACTTCTCTAAACTGATTTTCCAAACTTGGTTATATTACAGGTAATATTACACTAGTAGTCTGACCCATTTTAAGGATTCTAACATAATATCAACATCCAGTCTACTATGTTTTAAAGAAGTGAAAGATAATTGCACAATTATATTGATTTTTGTTTTGTTCTTTTTTGGTTAAGAAAACAAAAAAATAATTAGGTGATTACATGACATTTTGTTTGGGGGAGATAAATATGTTTCATGTTGGGAAATTACGGTGGATACTTTATAAGTGCATGGATGTACATAAGTGCATATGTTTACATACTACATATAAGTAAACAGGTATACATTTGCTTGGGGTATAAAAAAAGTCCAAAGTAATTCTAAATCTAAATATGGTATATGGAGAAGTTAATCTGGCTATATACTCACCGAGATTGTTAGCCTTAAAGACTGAGAAAAATAATTTTTGGAAATGTGACTGATTACATCTCCCACATATTGATTAAGCAATAATTGAGAAACTTACAAATATATTATTGGCTTTCCTGAGCCAAGATTGTAAAATCATAACCTGAATATGGAGTTAGAATATTTTAAATTGAAGAAAATGCTGTTTTCAATGTTAATTAAAAGCAGATAAAAATAGACAGACCTGGAAAGTGTAGGATATTGGCTGTATTCCAAATACACATATTGAAGTACTAATACCCATTGCCTTCTAATGTGACTTTTTGGAAAAGGGATATTTGCAGATGTGTGTGTTAATGTTAGCTCATTAGGGCAGGCTCTAATCCTATGACTATTTCCTTATGAAAATGGGAAATTTGGACAAAGATATTCACACAGGGAAAATATTGTATGGAGGTTGGAGTTATGATGAGAAAATGCATTGTATTTCCAGAAGCTAGCACAGAGGCCTGGAACAGACAGCTTCCTCAGCACCTTTAAGTGAAGCACAGCCCTGCTGAGACCTCGATCTTGAATTTCTAGCCTCTAGGACTGTAACGCAATACGTTGCCAGTGTTTAAGCAGTTTAGTGTGCACGACATTGTTAGTGAAGCCCTAGAAAACTAACATAGAAAGAAGATAGTGAAAACTGAAGTTTTGTGGGTAGGAATTCCCTGGAATGAAAGGCGAAAGTGCCTAGAGAGAAAAAGCAGTAAAATATATTGCAACCATAAGGAAGCTTGCAGGCATTAAGTGGTTTATGGGAATAACCACTGCTTGGCACGAGGAGCCTCCATGGCTCTTAGACATCTGTTATTTGCTAAGCTATGGATGTAAACATCAGGATCTCATAGTAAAGCAAAATTACCTCTTATTCCCATGAATTTACTACATATAAAATTTACAAATTCATTAAAAGACACAAAATATTTAATTTCTTTCAAGAAGGAGGATATAACTACAATATACCTAGATCTACTAAATAAATGGAATCTGAAGTTAAAATTTTTCTATCAAAGAAAACTCTAGGTCCATGTGTTTTCACTGGAGAATAACACCAAACATTTAAAGAAATAGTAATTCCAACTCTATACCATCCTTTCCAGAAAATGAAAGGGGAGTCAGACATCACAACTCATTTTTTGAGGTCAGTATTTCATATTCTAAAACCAGACAAATAGGGCAGGCATTTGGTATAGCTGTTAAGACATCACTAAAGACATCCTGTGTCAGAGGGCCTGGGTTTGAGTCCTGCTCTGCACTTGATTCAAGCTTCCTGCTACCCTGGGAGGCAGCAAGTTATGGCTGAAGTTCTTGGGTCCCTGCCACTCATGAGGGAGAGCCAGACTGAGTTCTTGTCTCTTAGCTTTGGTCTGGCCATGTGCTGGCTGTTGTGGGCATTTGGGGAGTATATCAGTGGATGTACTATCTATCTCTGATTTTCAAATAAAAAAGAAAATCATGGAATAATATCCCTAAAATGGCATCACTATTATATCCTCAAACACAATAATGAAAAGTTAATTGATTGCATGAAGAAACATTTATTTACAATGCTCTAATTTAATGTAATATGAAGTCTATAAAACATAAAATGATATGCTTATAAAATAGACAAATACCAATACTAAAGTACTAAAGATATTTGCTTAACTTTGTATTTGTTTTCTGTAGGGAAACAGATGGTAGTTGACATTATCATGTGCAGCATATTTCAATTATTGAAGCAGATATTTATAAAGCACAAAGCAAGTTCCTCAGGGAACTGTTAAGGCAGAATAATAATTAATCATTAATAATTAATGATTTAATATTAGTAAAGCTATTAAAATAGTTCCTGGCAAATAGAAATTTTATATAAATGTTTGACAAGAAAATAAAATAAATATCATAGCTATGTTAGGACTTCTTTATTTATACTTCATATATAATTATGAAATGAAATATATCATGTGCAATGCAATAAGTTGGGTGTCACCCCTTTAGTCTTTTTTATTTCCCTCTCAGGCTAACATAACAGAAGGTAAGTGAGTTAATTATTTTGCTCACCAAAAATTTATTGACTACTTACAATGAAGCGGGCACTATTCTCTGAACTGGGAATATAGTGACAAACCAATGTCTAATATTCTATTCTTATGAGAGCCACTACTAGGTAAAAAGATATTCATGAAACAATTAAAAGATCATTTTAGACTTTGACTTCCCTCATGAAAAAAATTAGATAGGGTAATATTTAAGTGATGTGACAATGAAGAAGTCATCATTTTTAGTAACATCAAAACAATTTTATAAAATAGTTTTTGGAACATGGAAGCCAGTCAATTTTCCCTATGTCAATTCTGATATTTCTTGTTTATTATCTAAAAATGTAAGCACCTCAATCATTCTATCAAAAATCTATGTTATTCACTTTTCACAAAGCTTACCCTCTCTTACCTACCACTTCTTCCAGCCATGCCCTCTGAAACCACCCATTCTTTGGCAAACATACCTCTTCATCCCCTTAACCTTTATAGAACAGAACATATTTCCTGTTTCTCCTAGTCATATGTTAAACCTGGCTCCCCCAAGACCCTGCCTTATTTGTGAAGTGTGTAACTATACTGATCATTTGGCCAAATCTTACATTGTTACCAACTCCTAAACAGTAGGCTTGCATACTCCTAGATCTACACTGCCCCTTCCTTCAAAAGTTTATTCTTCCATTGTGTTATGAAAGCTATTCTTCTTTTGAAGTCTATGGTATACAATTATACAGCCCCCTGATTATTCTTTGTTGTATTATCTTTTACTATTGTTCTCTTTCCAGCAGAGAAACATTTATCATGGTCCACAATATTCTTCCAAATTCCAAATGACACCATCGTCCCGAGTGACTTCAATGTCCTTAAAGATGATGTTTCGTATGTGAATCTAGCTTCATAATCCCGTGGACTTGATTCAAATAATGTTCCATTTTCACACCATTCAGCCACACATACTTCAGACCACATGCTAGATCTTGTAATCAAAAATAATGTTTATTTTGAAATATAAAACTACAATTTTAAATTCCCTGATTACAACTTTTTATCTTTATAAATTCTCATTCCCTTTCTGCCAAGATGCATTTTACCTATCTTCATGATGGATTTCAATTCTCTGATTTAGATTTCTCCCAATAAATCAGTCCCTTTACAGTCATATTTTCTTCCTATTCACCATAAAATTTTAACCACAGCCTTAGGTGTCCACAGCTAACTTATTCACTGTAAGGGAAATCCAACCCAGAGAACACCTGACCTGCAATCTAACTGCACCACTCAGGGAGCTTGCCCCACGCTCTGGGAAGTTCTATAGTTTCTATTACTTTACATTTCTTGGACATTTCATGAGAAAATCAACCTGAGTGAAACTTTAATTACAATTTATCATATATTTGTTTTTCAAATTAAAATTTATTTCAAAGGATGATGCAGAAATAATACATATCAACTGAGTGGTTGCAACTCTAATATTTAACAATCATGCTTTTGTCAGAGTGTGTACTTGGCTGCTTCAGACTAAAACAATTAATGCTAATTTATTATACTTAAAGTAATTTAAAATCAGCGTTTTATTGTTTTGAAAGTAGGTCTGGTGGTGTTAGTCTATGTATGTGTTAGATGGTGAAGGAGGGTAGGTAGGCGCAGAATAAATGAACCAATGTAACAAAATTATCATTAAGTATTTAAGCTTTATGCTGTCCTACGCAACAGCAGTATGATTTTTAATTTTAATTAAGTAGGGGCTGGTGCCGTGGCACAGAGGTTAAAACCTTGGCCTACAGTGCTGATATCCATATGGGTGTTGGTTTGAGTCATGGCTGCTCCACCTCCGATCCAGCTCCTTGCTAATGTGCCCAGGAAAGCAATGGAGGATGGCTCAAAGTACTTGGGCCCCTTCACCCATGTGGGAGACCCAGAAGAAGCTCCTGGTTCCTGGCTTTGGATCGGCCCAGCTCTGGCCACTGAGGTCATTTGGGGAGTGAATCAGCAGATGGATGACCTCTCTTGTAACTCTTTCAAGTAAATATCTTTAAAAAATTTTAATTAGGTAAACTTAAAAATTTTTATCTTTAGTCATACTTGAGATAATTTCCAAGATGGATAGAAACATATAGCCCAAGGTTGCCATGCTGGACAGTGCAGAAATATTTCTGTCATTTGCAGACATTTCTGTACGATAGTGCTGCTCTAGTTAAACTGACTTCTATATTATACATGGATAAGTATCTATGGAAACATGAAATTAGATAAAATTAAGTCCTTGGTTTTTGCATTTTTGATATATCTGCAAGTAAAATTAATAAAATCAGTTTTGCAAAATTAGTAGCATCATCTTTGAATATAAACAGCCAAATTCTTCCAGCATGTATCTGTAAGCTTTTTATGGAATATACTTGACATTACAGATTCAGAGGTTAATTCCCCCATCAGTGCATGCATAAATCTTCTTTAAATGTTAATAGGAGAATGTTAATGACAGATACTTTAGGATTAACATGAGCTAATAGTTTCTGTACTATGGAAATCTATTTTCTCTTCATTCTAAACTACTTAACCTGAAATTGTGCTATGCATTTACACAACTTCCAGTTCTAGTTTATAAGATTAAAAAATAGCTTTTTGTGCTTTAACATCAAATCTACTTTTCTCTTCTAATCAAAATTTGGGGTGGTTTAAAACAAATTGAGGGATACCTCTGAAAACATGTTCAACAGTTTAATCATTTCACTTAAACTATTTTGGTTAGTTTTCTGGTTTTCATTCGTTACAAATTAACATGATTAGCCTTATGAAATTTTCCCAACAGAGAGTGATGTTCTTTTTTATATAATGGGTTCCCCAAAAGTGATAAGGAGAAATGCTGTCTTCTTCTGACATTAAGTTTTGACCCGGTTCTCCTAACTCTTATCTGTACTGCATCTTGGTCATTCACAGACTTAAGCTAAGAGACATGAAGAGAGTGCATAGGACTGAGGGGTACTGTATTTCAAACAGGAATAAAAGAAAACTCTAATGAGAAATGAGAAGAGAAAGGTAAGTTCAATGGGCACAAGTATTTCTTAAGGAAAGACTTTGAAATTTTTTTAAAAAAATCTCTGAGGACTGAAGACGAATGCAATTCTGAAGATTATGTTTTTACTTTGGTTCCAACAAAACAGTAGCAAGAAAATTAAACTCAAATTATTTTTTATTTTTACATTGTAGTCTCTTTTAGAAATCTCAGATTTAGAAAAGTCATTGCTGTGATTCAACTTTTACAACTTGAATACATATATGGAAGAGGAGTGAAAGGTATTCTGCATAGCTGTTCTATACCAGCAGACCCTTAGATACCCTGGAAATTCTTCAGAATAGTTTGAATCTACCACTTAAGAGTTGATAGGTCTGAAAAATTTCTGGAATTACAAAGGGAGCCCCACCAAAATTTTTGAAAATTATAAAACAAAATAGAACAATATTTAAAGTCTCTGGAAATCATCCCAGGACATACAACAAAGAAAGAAGTACCTATTTTTAAAATCACTAAAATCTTCAACAGGTTTCCTTTTTTGGTGCTCGGTTAGTTGTCAACCTGTTGAAGTGAAATGGACACTATGAGAAACAATGACTTGATCAGCCCTTGTCCTGACTGTCGAGGAACAACTTAATACTTTATCACTTTTAGTATTTTTTTTTGTTCTATTTAATACCATTGGTTGAACTCTTTAATTAACACACAATTACTCTTAGGTGTTTAAATTTAACTGAAAAGTGATCCCTGTTAATATAAGAGTGGGTATAAGAGAGGGAGGAGATGTATAGTTTGGCACATGCTCAATCGGATTTGCCCCAAACGGTAGAGTTAGAAATATGCCAGGCGATTCCAATTCAATCCCATCAAGGTGGCATATACTAATGCCACCTCATTAGTCAAAGTGATCAGTTTCAGTTCATAAATGATCATAATTATAGGATTAAGAGTCAAAGGGATCACATAAACAAGACTAGTGTCTGCTAATACTAACTGATAAAATTAAAAAAAAGGAGAGAATGATCCAACATGGGAAGCGAGATACACAGCAGACTCATGGAATGGCAGATGTCCTAAACAGCACTCTGGCCTCAGAATAAGCCTTAAAGCATTTGGATCTGGCTAAAAAAGCCCATGAGAGTATTTCAGGCATGGAAAGCCAAGACACTCTGGCAAAAAAACAAACAAACAGAAAAACCTAAATGAAAGATCTACCACTTTGACTATGACCTTGTCTAAATAAGATCAGAGTTGGCAAACTCAAAAGGCTTCCATAGCCTTAGCAATTCATGAAAAGAGCCTAGGGTGATTACTGACGCCATAAACAAGAGTGCCAATTGTTAAATTAACAACAGGAGTCACTGTGCACTTACTCCCCATGTAGGATCTCTGCCATTAATGTGAATTAATGCTATAACTAGTACTCAAACAGTACTTTACACTTTGTGTTTCTGTGTGGGTGCAAATTGTTGAAATCTTTACTTAGTATATACTAAATTGATCTTCTGTATATAAAGATAATTGAAAATGAATCGATGTGAATGGGATAGGAGAAGGAGCGGCAGATAGGATGGTTGAGGGTAGGAGGGAAGTTAAGGGGGAGGGGAAGCCACTGTAATGCAAAAGCTGTACTTTGGAAATTTATATTTATTAAATAAAAGTTAAAAAAATCACTAAAATCTGCTCAAATCACTGAGAGTCAACCACTTCCACCCTCCCCTCTCCTAGCTCAGTGACACGGGAACTCCAGTCTGTCGCTCCCCGTCTTCATGGAGGAACGACACAGGACCCTGCGCTGTTCTTTTGTCTGCTTGGCCCTCCCCGGGTTTGCTGCTGGTTCTTCCCGGGTTGGCTACCGACCCTTCCACCTCCGTGGAAGGGCGGTTCCCCCTGCCACTTTCCCACTTCTGTGGGGGAGCGGCACACCGCCGGCCGGCTCTCTTGGGGGCTGCACAGGTGTTCCTCTTAGATGTTCCTGGTGCATGTTGTCTCTCTCCTCCTTTATAGTCCTCTTTACCAATCCCAACTCTGCTACCCACACGCCAAGTACGCTGCTCTCCTCCAATCAGGAGCAGGTCCTGCTGTTTATTGGTTGAACTGGAGGCAGCTGTGTAGAAGCTGTTTCCTCCTCTCCCAGCGCCATATTGTGGGAGAGCAGATGCATAGAATAAGTCTTAATTCCAGTAACTTAGTCTAGTCCAAGTTGCTCCCCACACCAGTCCAGATTGCGATAGCCAAAAATCACGGCCCCTATGAAGAGGGCTATTTTCCTAGGAAGAGCAAGATATATCAGCATTTCTCATCCTGCCCTCAGCTCCCTGCTGCTGAAGCTATTTTCTGGTCTTGTGCAGCATATGTGGGGGAGTTCATCTTCAAATAAAGCTGGACTTGTAGAACGGAAACTCTACCTTAGGAATGGAAGTCCTGAATACTCTTGCTCCAATCAATAAGGAAGTATGTCCATTCTGGAAAAATAAAGTCAAGAAAATCTGGAGCTGCTGATTCACAACCAGAACTCAGCTCCTGAGCTATGGGTGTCAGCCAGAGAGAAATGCATCATTTTCCTCCCTCTCAGCACCTGAGATTTTCTTTGGGAGCAGGGGCAGGCTACAAAATACATAGCTCTTAATCTCTTTCTAAAGGAAATAATTATATTGCCTCAGAGCACAGAGAAGCCCAAGCCTAAGGGCACTCTCAAGAATAGTGAAGGTTTTATTGAAAGTCAATTGAAAGGAGATTGGTAGATTAAAGATACAAACTATAGACTGAAAATCTTTAGAGCAGTACCAGGAAAAGAGACAGCTGGGAGTCCTTCTGGGGTCAAAACAAATTCCAAACACTGACTTTAGGAAACAGTCTTTGAAGGAAGCTGAATTGTGTTACATTTGTCAGTGGAAAAAGTTATGCTCCAGTGCAACATTGAAAACAATAAAGTATCAGAAAGCAAATAGTAACAAATAACACTCAAGTGTAATTAGGGAAAGATACCAAGAGAGATCTAAAAAAAAAAAAAAAAAAACATTGTCATCAGGGTGAGTATGAGCATACCCAAGACCCCACTCTGCCCAAGAAAAATACCAGAGGCTTAATGTTGTATAGTGGGCAGGTCAGTCATTAATGAAATAGCAAGCAAAGAAAATTAACAAGTCCTGCGAGTGGAACTGGGCTGCACCTAAAGCAGCTATAGCATTTAACTATAATGGCAAGTTCTTGACAATAGAAAAATCTGAGATATGCAGAGAAATAGGAAAATACAACACACATGCTGGAAATAAAGAGGCAACAAATTCTTCCTGTGTGAATACGCAGGTGTTGAATCTAACAGATGAAGTCTTCACAGTCATCATTATAAAAATAGCAATCCTCCATTATCTATGAGGGATATGTTCCAAGATCTCCAGTGGATGCCTGAAACTGCAGATAGCACCAAGCCATATAATATATATATATATAACATATATAACACATATATTTTATTCATTATATATGTTACATTTTAGACATACAATATATAACATATAATATATATTATTTCTTTCTTATATATATATATAAAATCATGAAGAAAGAAATAAAAGAGGGTATGATGAGAATGTCACATCAAACAGAAAAGATCAAAAAATAGAAATTGTAAACAAAAATCCAACAGAAGTTTTAGAGAAAAAGGACAATAACTGGAAAAAATTACTTTAAGTTTCAACAGTTGATTTGACCTGGTGGAAGAAAGGATTTGCAAATTTAACAACAGAATGATAGAGATCATACGATGTAAAACAGAGAAGACTATGAATGAAAAAAATGGATTGGTCTCAGAGAATACTAAGACACTATCAGTCACACACACACATATATATATATGTATATATATATTTAATACAAGGACAAGAAGGTGACAATAGAAAGAAAGAAGCAGAACAAATCTGAAGAATAATGACTGAAGTTTGAACCTATTTTTTTGAAAAAAGCTAACTTACACATTTAGGATCTCAAGAAATCATAAACAGATATATTACAGCATAATGCTGAAAGGCAAACAGGAGAAAATCTTGAAATCAGCAGGAGAAAAATGACTCATCACTTACAAAAGAATTCCAACAAGATTAACAGCTTACTTCATATTCAGAAACAATGGGGAAGAGTAGACAATGGCATAGTATATTGAAAGTTCCAAGAGAAAGCACCTGTCAATGAGGATCCCTATGTTAAGCAAATATTCTTTCAGAGATATAGGTGAAATAAATACACAAAAATGGAAAGAATTTGTTGCTAACAGAATCACTGTATAAGAAATATTAATGGAAGTTTTTCAGGATGAAAATAAATAGTTCTAGATGCTAATTCAAATACACACATACAAACATAAATAAAAAGCACTGGTAAAGGCAAATTTGTGGTAATAAAAGACAGTGTAAATAAATATGTCGTCTCTTTTCTTAACTGATATCAAGTAATTAAATAAAACAATATACACAATATGTATTTGCACACCTCTAACAGAAAGTAAAATATTTACCAATACTACCACAAAGGAGAAAGATGGGGGTACGAATCTACTTATCTAGAGGGACAGCATCAGATGGTAACTTGAATACACAGGAACAAGATTAAAATAAATGAAATTATAAATATAGCCAGTATTGTGGCATAGCAGGTTAAGCCACTACCTCTGATGTTAACAACCCTTGTGGGTCCTGGCTGCTGTTCCATTTCCCATCTTGCTCCCTGCTAATGTGCCTGGGAAACAATAGGAGATGATCCAAGTGCTTTGGCCTCGACACCCATGTTGGAAACCTAGATAAAGCTCCTAGCTCTTGGCTTTAGCCTGGCCCAGCTGCAACCATTGCAGCCATTGTGAAGTGAATTAGCAGATGGAAAATCTCTGTGTGTGTGTGTGTGTGTGTGTGTGTCTTTCCTTCTCCCTCTCTCTAACTCTTCCTTTAAAAGAAATAAATCTTTAAAAATGTTTTAAATAAATTATAAATAAGGCTAATATGGGAAATATTATAGACTTTTCAGTCTCCTCAGATTTTATAAAAATGATGAAGTTATATAAAGTAAAAGTTATAAGCATCTATTATTATAACATGTGTGTGTGTGTGTTTAGAATGATATTACCAGAAAAAGGAGACAAAAAGGAATAATGACTATTTAGGAGCAATGTCTCTATATCTCATTAAAATTAAGCTAATATGAATCTGAAGTTGATAAGTCACATACATGATGCGAGAACAGAGCAACCATGAAGAAAATAATTCAAAAACTAGTGAAAAAAATCCTTTAAGAATGTAAAATATTATAGGGCTTAGTGGGTTAAGTCACCATCTGCAGTGCCAGCATCCTCTATGAATGCCGGTTAATGTAAAGACTGCTCCACTTCTGATCCTGCTCCCTGCTAATGTGCCTGGGAAAGCAGCAGAAGATGGCCCAATTGCTTGGGCCCCTGCTACCCATGTGGGAGACCTAAAAGAAGCTCCTGGATCCTGGCTTCTGCCTGGCCCAGCCCCAAATGTTGCAGCCATTTGGGACTGAACCAGCAGATGGAAGAAATTTCTCTCTTCCTCTCTAACTCTGACTTTCAAATATAAATAAAAAGATCTTTAAAAAATAATTTAAAATTTTAGCTTAGAAATATTCAATGCAAAAGAATGCAATAATGGAAGAATATAGGAACAGAAAGACACCTTAATAAAAGGCCAAATAAATTACACTAGATTAACACCTGTGGGGAGCAACTCGGACTAGACTAAGTTACTGGAATTAAGACTTATTCTATGCATCTGCTTTCCCACAATATGGCACTGGGAGAGGAGGAGACAGCTTCTGCACAGCTGCCTCCAGTTCAACCAACAAGCTGCGGGACCTGCTCCTGATTGGAGGAGAGCAGCGTGCTCGGCGTGTGGGTGGCAGAGTTGGGATTGGTAAAGAGGACTATAAAGGAGGAGAGAGACAACATGCACCAGGAACATCTAACGGGAACATCTAAGGGGAATACCTGTGCAGCCCCCAAGAGAGCCGGCCGGCGGTGTGCCGCTCCCCTGCGGAAGTGGGGAAAGTGGCCAGGGGGAACCGCCCTTCCACGGAGGTGGAAGGGTCGGTAGCCAACCCGGGAAGAACCAGCAGCAAACCCGGGGAGGGCCGAGCAGACAAAAGAACAGCGCAGGGTCCTGTGTCATTCCTCCATGAAGACGGGGAGTGACATAATGGTGCCGTGACTCGGATAGGGAAACCTAGGCAGGGTTTAGTGTCGTTCCTCCATGAAGAGGGGGAGCGACAAAGACCAAACACTAAAAATATACAAGATAAACTATATGCTGTTTGAAAGAGACACAGTTAGACTCAAAGATACAAAGAGATTGAAAGTAAAAGAATGTAAAAAGATATATAAAAAGCAACCATAGAAAAGTTAGAATGGCTATACTGACATTTGAAAAAAACCAGATTTTAAATGAAAGAATGCTACTAGAGATTAAGGGTCATTGTAGGCCAGCACCACGGCTCACTAGGCTAATCCTCTGCCTGCGGTGCTGGCACCCCGGGTTTTAGTCTTGGTTGGGGTGCCAGATTCTGCCCTAGTTGTTTCTCTTCCAGTCCAGCTCTCTGCTGTGGCCCAGGAGTGCAGTGGAGGATGGCCCAGGTCCTTGGGCCCTGCACTCACATGGAAGACCAGGAGGAAGCACCTGGCTCCTGGCTTCGGATTGGCGCAGCGTGCTGGCCGCAACGTGCTGGCCGTAGCGGCCACTTGGGGGGTGAACCAACAGAAAAAGGAAGACCTTTCTCTCTCTCTCTCTCTCTCTCTCTCTCTCTCTCACTGTCTAACTCTGCCTGTCAAAAAAAAAAAAAAAAGTAAGAGTCATTGTACAATTCATCAAGAATATATAACCAAGAAACTCCACAGACCTAAATACAAAGTACCAATATACGTGAAAAGCTGACATCAGTGTAAAAGGAAGATATAGACAATTCAACAGGAAAAGCTATAGAATGGTTGTAGATTTCAATGACATGTTTCCAATAAAGTATAGAACAACTAGGCAGAGATCAACAAAGAAACAGAAGACTGCAACAATATTAAAATGGAGATTGATAAAATATTCTACCCAACAGCAATAATATACAAGAAGTATTCAAAAGGTTCAAGGAAAATGTATATCATGAAAACAAAATTATGCATGAATTTCAAAAATTTTTTGCATACTAAGCCATAAAACACATATGGATCAATTGAAACATCATAAACATCATAAAGTGTGTTCCTACCTTAATAAAATAAAATTATAAAAGAGTAAAAGAAATAAATTGGGCAAACTCATAAATATATATAAATTTAAAAATACACTACCGAATAATCAATTGATCAAGGAAGAAATCCGATGAGAAATCAGAAAATAATTTGAGGTGAATGAAATTGACAACACAATATGCTCAAACTTATGAGCTGCAGGTAAGGCAGTGTTTGGAGGTAAATTCATACTTTTACATTATATATTGTTATTTATACAAATATCATAGTTGTAATAAAAAGAATAAAGGTCTCAAGTTAATAAGCTATACTTTCATCTTAAGACTCTGGAGACAGAAAGATAAACAAAACCAATGCAAGCAGAATAAAGGAAATAATAAAGATTAGAAAAAAATTAATGAAATAAACAATAAGACAAATCTTAAAAAGCTGAAAAATAATAAGAGACAAAGGAGCTGAACAGAAATGTCCGCAAAAAAGGCAACAAGTAATAATAATATGAAAAGATGCTTGGCAAGGTTAATTATAAGGAAGGAAAATGAATGGGGAAATTGGAATTCTCATACACTGCTATTGGAAATGTAAAAAGATTCACATGCTTTAGAAAACAGCCTGACAGTTCTTCAAAGGGTTAAATGCAGAGCACACTACCACTCTTAGACACACAGCCAAGAGAAAGGATAGCATAGATCTATGTAAAAACTTGTACACAAATGTTTATAATAGCATTATTCATATCAACTAAAAAGTGGGAAAAAATTCAAATGCCCATCAATTAATGAATGGATAAGCAGAACATGGTACTGGATATGCATATACGTGCCATGGAATATTCTTTCAGTGTCACAACAAGGAATGGAGTACTGACACATGCTACAAACTGGATGAACTTTGAAGATGAAAGCAGTCAGTTCCAAAAGACCACATACTCTGGATGCCATTGACACGAAGAGTCAAAGTTAAAGATACAGGATTTCTTTTTGAGATGATGAAAACATGGTGATATCAGCATATATCTGTGAATAAACTAAACCCCATCAAATCATGTACTTTAAATTTCTGAATTGTATGGCATATGAATTACTACAGCAATCAAAGGAGAAAATGAGCGTAACAAGGGAATAACAGTTGTGGCAGCGCAGATGACTCCTTTGTTTGTGCCATCCATTTTCACAATTTGTAGAGAAAAGGCATGGTTCATATTGCAAAATTCTGAATGAGGTGACTTGAAAAAGATTAAGTAAGAAACTTGAAAGACAAGAACATAGATATTATAATATTGCCCATTACTTATAAAATACACCAAACAATGAACTAATGTTTCATTAACAGGGCACACCTAAAAATGCATTCATCTGACAAATGAGTGTGAAAAGTTTGTTTGTTTGCTGATTCAGTGACATTGTGCATGAATGACTAGAAGATATTCTGCATGGGGGTTGCAGGGAGACACTTGTAAGTTTAGTGGGATGTACAGCACAATGCCTAGCACATGGTTGGTCTGTGAAGAGTCTTTGTTCTCCTTCCCACTCTTCTTCCCCCTTCCACCTGCTTCATTTCCATTTTTCTGTCACACTGGACTTAGAGTTGCTGAGTAGAATAAAAAAAAGAGAACGAGAGAGAGAGAGAGAGAGAGACCATGGAGACAAGATAATGACAGCATTCTTGAAATACATTCCCTCAGAAGCCTGAAAGTGGATGTTGTCCAGTGAATTTTTGAGTTGAACAGATCACCTGCTGTTACTAAGTCATTGGCATTGCATCCAAATACAGAGACTTTAGATAGGTATGTCCTCCTTTAATACTTGTGAAACATATGGTGCTTTTTCTTCCATTTTAGTATATCCACATAACCATCAGCTTTTAGGTCTTTATCGATATAACACCCTAGAAATATGGAACAATGAATCTTTTGCTAAGGAATTCTAGATTGGCACATAAAGGACTTGTAGGCTACCATTATTATGCATATAGCACTACAGAAAAATGTTCTTTGATGATTTTCATGAGTGGGGTAGGAGTGAGGTATCTGTGTGAGCTGGAACTAATGGTTTCAGAGAAAGGAGGAGGTGAAAATTTCAAACTGGATAATTACTACTCTGTTATTCCATGCTCATGATCAATTTATTTATTTATTAAAAGATTTATTCTTATTTATTTGAAAAGTAGAACTACAGAGAGAGCAGGAGAAACGCAGCAAGAGAGATCTTCTAGCCTCTGGCTTACTCCCCAAATGGACACAACAGCCAGGACACAATAGTGACAACAGCCTGGAAAACAATCAGGATATCCCATGAATGGCAGGAGTCCAAGTACTTGGACCATCTTCTGCTGTTTTCCCAGTCACATTATTAGGGATCTGGACTAGAAGCAGAGCATCTGGACACAAACTGGTTCTGATATGGGATGCTGGCATCACAAGTGGCAGCTTAAATCCCTGTGCAATGCTGGCTCAAAAATGTTTTCAAATATTTTATCAGGTCCAGTGCTGTGGTATAGCACACCGCCTGCAGTGCCAACAATCTGTAAGGGTGCTGGTTTGATTCCCAGCTGCTCCACCTTTGATCCAGCTCCCTGTAGATGTACCTGGAAAAGTGGTAGAAAGTAACTGAAGTCCCTTGTACCCATGTGGGAGACCCGGAAGAAACTCCTGGCTCCTGGCTTTGGCCTGGCAAAGCCTCAGCTGTTGTGACCATCTGGGGAGTGAAACAACAGATGGAAGATATTTCTATCTCTCTCTGTCTCTGCTTCTCCTTCTCTATCTGCCTTTCAAATAAATAAGTTTTTAAAAAAATTTTATGTTATTTATTTGAAAGGGGGAGTGACTGAAGGAGAGAAGGTCAGTGAGACAGGAGAGAGGGAGGGAGAGGGAGAGGGAGAGGGAGAGGGAGAGGGAGAGGGAGAGGGAGAGAGATTTCTTCATCTACCACATGGGTGGCAGGGGTCCAAGCACTTGGGCCTTCTTTGGCTGTGTAAGCAGGAAGCTATACAGCAAGCAGAGTAGCTGAAAGTCAAACTGGCACTCCAATATGGGATGCCAGCACTGAAAGTGGCTGGCCCCATGATCATTTTACTTCAGAGTCTTGGCATAATGTATTAGCAGGACAGGTAGCCACTATGAATATTTGCAACAGGAACAAATGATGAAAACTATTTGCTATTCTGAGGATACAGGTGATTCAACTGTCATTTCAACTCACCCAAGAAACATGGATTATGTAAATAAAAAATAGTCTTGTAGATTCCACAGTCATTTGGCATTTACCAAGGGTGTCCCTGAGTAATCCAAATTCAGAAAAATAATGTGGTTTCTATATCCAAACTGCCCAGGAGCCAACCAATTGCCAAAACAAGTAGCCAGGCAAAACAGCCTAAAGTAAAATTATTTTGAATTATTTTCAGAACTTGGGTAAATCATATCTTTTACCATGGGTATTTAGGATTCAACTATTAATGAAATCATTATATTTGGATTGTAGATATTTATAGTTAGTTGTAAGTTATCATGGAGTAAGGAGATGTAATTTTACGTAGACTTCTTTTTTAATTTTAATTTTTTAATTTTTTGACAGGCAGATTTAGACAGTGAGAGAGAGAGAGAGAAAGGTCTTCCTTTCCATTGGTTCACCCCCAAAATGGCTGCTACAGCCAGTGCGCTGCGCTGATCCAAAGCCAGGAGCCAGATGCTTCCTCCTGGTCTCCCATGCGGGTATAGGGCCCAAGCACTTGGGCCATCCTCCACTGCCTTCCCAGGCCACAGCAGAGAGCTGGACTGGAAGAGGAACAACCAGGACAGAATCTGGAGCCCCAACTGGGACTAGAACCCGGGGTGCCAGTGCCACTGGTGGAGGATTAGCCAAGTGAGCTGCGACGCCGGCCTCTACGTAAACTTTTATGCTAATTCTTTACCCCCATAATTAGTTCTTTATTTTATATTAAGCTTTAGCAAGATTTTTTGAACATGCCACTCTGCTTCAGTTGTGATGAGAAAAAACAGGCATAAATTTGCTACCATAATTGGGTCACAATCTCAATGTCTCTAGCACACTCCCGAGACCTGGTGAAAATCTCTGAAAATTAAATCAAAGAAGCCCAAGGAGCTTCACCATGGGGTGAAAATTAAGGTAACGTGGGCACTTGACAATGTGGGTTCCTTTTCATGGGAAAGACAATATCTGTATCATGTGTTACAGGCAAAGAAAATCTAAAATGCATCAGTGTCTATAAACTCATGTTCAGGTACCATAAAATGATAATTTCTATTATCTCTGTCTTTCTAGTTATAATGCTGTCATAACAGTGTCATCCTTTTTTTTTTTTTAACTTTTATTTAATGAATATACGTTTCCAAAGTACGAATAATGGATTACTATGGCTTCCCCCCCATACCGTCCCTCCCACCCACAACCCTCCCCTTTCCCACTCCCTCTCCCCTTCCATTCACATCAAGATTCATTTTCGATTGTCTTAATATACAGAAGATCAGCTTAGTATACATTAAGTAAGGATTTCAACAGTTTGCTCCCACACAGAAACATAAAGTGAAAAATAATAGATGATTTTTTTAAATGATGAAATCAGATCAGACCTACTGTCATGTTTAATCCCAGTGAGAGTCAAGTTGGGAACTGATAATTTTTTTTTTTTTTTTTTTTACAGAGGATCAGTTTAGTATGCATTAAGTAAAGATTTCAACAGTTTGCACCCCCATAGAAACACAAAGTGAAATATATTATTTGAGTACTCGTTATAGCATTAAATCTCAATGCACAGCACATTAAGGACAGAGATCCTACATGAGGAGTAAGTGCACAGTGACTCCTGTTGTTGACTTTACCAATTGACACTCCTGTCTATGGCATCAGTAATCTCCCTATGCTCCAGTCATGAGTTTCCAAGGCTATGGAAGCCCTCTGTGTTATCCAACAACATCCAACATTCATAACAGTGTCACCCAACAACATGACTGAGAAAGATGGTGATTCAACACTGAATTTATTTCTTAAGAGTAAGGAACTATAAATACGATTGTAAAAAATATAGCTATAGGGGCCACTGTCATGGTATAGTAGGTAAAGCTGCCACTTGCAATGCCGGCACCCTGTATGGGCGCCAGTTCATGTGCTGACTGCTCCACTTCTGATCCAGTTCCCTGAGAATGGTCTGGAAAAAGCAGAAGATGACCCAAGTGTTTGGGCCCCTGTCACCCACATGGAAGATCCAGATGAAGCTCCTGGCTCCTGGCGTTAGCCTGGCCCAATGCTGACCATTATAGCTATCTGGGCCAGCAGACGAAAGCGTTGTCTCTCTCCCTCCCTTTGTCTTTCCCTCTCTCTCTGTGATTCCAACTTTCAAAGTAAATAAGTAATTTAAAAAAAAATAGTCATAAATCCTGTGAGGTCCTTACAGAAAAATAATTAAATCTTCAGACAAAATATATTCCTACATTTTATAAATTAGGAAAGTATAAACTGTTATACATCAATGATCTCAACATAAATTAGAATAAGTGAATTCAGTTATTCCAACTGATTATAAATTAGATGGTTCAGAAAGCTTAATCATTTTAAGTACAGAGGGTATATCTTGATACGACTTCCCTTTACCTGAGTTTTTTCTTAATATACCTGAGTTTATTATCCCACAGAGCTATTTCTTTCACACTGCAAATAATGCTGCTTAATTTTCTTAATTTTTATTGTAGATTGTAAATTATTTCTACCAGATAATCCCAAATTACCTAAATGCCCTTATCTTTTCTCCCTCTCACATCTGCAACCTTGAATAAGACAATATACTCTTTGCCAGCTTTTAGCTAAGTCTAACTGATTCAGTGATCTTTGTCAGAAAATGTACTAAAGGCCAATGGGTAGACAGTCTTTGAACTAAAACAGGAGACAAATGTGTAAACAGACAATTAGATCTGGGGAGGGCACTGTGTCTCAGCAGATTAAGCTGCCTCTTGGGACACCCACATCCCACATTGGAATGTTTGGGTTTAAGTCCTAGATCCTCTTCTTCTGTAAGATTCTTATAATGTATCCTGGGAGCCAGCAGATAATGGCCCAAGTGCTTGGGGACCTGCCATCCATTAGGGAGACATGGATGGAGTTCTGTGCTTCTGCCTTCAGCCATGTAGGCATCTGTAGAATGAACGAACAGATGGAAGGTACCTCTCTTTCTTGCCTTTTGAGAAGATGAAAAATTTAGAAATAAACATCAAAAAATAATCAAAACCTTGGAATCCACATTGTGGTGCAGCAGGTTAAGCCAATGCTGGCAACACTGGCATCCCATTCAAACACTGGTTCAAGTCCTAGCTGCTCTGCTTCTGATTCAGCTCTCTCCTAACATCTGGGGTGCTGGCCTCCTGTCTTTGGCTTGGCTCAGTCCTAGCCATTTCTACCTTTTGGAGAGCAAACTCGTGGATGTAAGATTCCTCACTCTCCATAACTTTGCCTTTAAATAAATAATGAATCTTAAAAGTAAATAATTAGAACCTAATATTTTAATTGATACCATAAAATTCTATCATTTCTGGGAGATGAGTGAGGCAATAACATTCACTGCATTAGGGAAGACTTTGCACCAGACACAATGTCTTAAGTAACAGATATGAACACATCAGGTCAAGGGTGTGTGTGTGTGTGTGTGTGTGTGTGTGTATATGTGTTTGTGTGTGTGTGTTGGCAAGGGTAGGGTGGGGATTTGGCCAGGATGAAGAAAACTGACACAGTGAACTTTCTGAATGGAGGAAGAACTTGTTCAAAGACTTAATTTCTTAAGGACTGGAACTCAGGTTTCATCATAGAGTGTTAAGTGCTAAGGTTAAACTTATAATACATAGGTGCTGGAGTGAGAAGAGTAGAAGATGCTACAGGCTCATGGACTTGGGAAGGCAATTATCCCCAAACTGGAGGTCAAGGGGAATGACATCCATTTAGAAACCTACTTGACATGTCCCTACACTAGAAACCAGGTCACAAAAATACATTGCTTAGATTATTTCAAAGGCATTCAAAATATTCTTCATGACCCTACTTGGGCTCATTCAGTTCTAGACTCAACAGCCTAAAACGGAAAATGTTATTATAAGTAGCCCTGGTAGTTATAATGTTGAAATTCATCAATATAGTTTACAAGTACTCTTGAGATGTGGACCTCTCGATTTGTTTTTGTCTGTATTTCCTTACCACCTAAGCTTCTGCTATCCTGAAGTTCTTTCAGTTCTTCCAACACGCCAAGCTCTGTCTTGTTTCCAAGTCTTGCTTCTACCTGGAACCATTCCTTTAGCATAGAATACAAGGTTTCTTTTCCAGCTTTTGTTAAGTCTTTAGTTTCCTATTTAGCTATTATTTTTTAACAAAGGAGACCCCAAGTCCTCAAAACCAAATCAGGGCATCTTCTAGTGCTTCTGCGACACCAGGTCCTCTTATCCTACCTCCAGCTTCTCTCTAATAAACACCCTGACCTAACCAGACTGAAGCCTCTGAGAAACAGGGGCCATCTCTGCTTCCTCTTGCTGTATTTCTGTTATCCACACAGTACTTGGCTCATAGGAGGGGCTCAATAAATATACATTAAATGATGGATAAAATGAAAATTACCCAGCATCATAATTGTATTAACAAATAAGTGCTTCCAACACAGGTGTTAAACAAGAATTTCCAATAGTCCCTTTTTATTTTCTTACTCAGGAAATAAATTTCATGACTTGAAATTTGTGTGGATTAATGAATGTCCCATTAAGAATTCACTGTTACTTTACAAAAATCAATGTCAAAAGTGATCATAATTTATATTTAAGGTACAAACCTAAGATTATTTGTTCCTGATGTTGACACCCTTTAATTATGTTTATCAAACTTACATGAAATATTTTGGAAATAAACATTATCCCCATTTTTCAAAAAAGATGAGTATCACAAAAACTCATTCATGTTAATTTTCTGTGTCCTTGAATAATAACATTTTTGCAGGAGGTGAAAACATAATTTTATTTTACATTTTGCTTTTGACATTTACTCAGAAAACTAGCTCTGAAATTCACCCTTTATAAGAGCTTCTTAAGGAAAAATGTTATAAAGTATATGATTACATTTTTGCTTTTACTGATATTTTCCAGTGCTCTGATATTCCTTCATGCACAGATGCTGTATAGCAAATATCATTATTATTGTATGTGTTTTATTATAGGTACTTAGAGGAGAGAGACTGCATTTTATTAATCTCTACATGCTCAGTTCCCTTTAGGATACTTGGCACAAAGTAGGCCTTCAATAAATGTTCAATGGATGAAATAAAGTTTATCTCTTCTGTAAATCTAGCACGAAATGCCATTGTGAATTGAAAGAACACACGTTATGGTTTGAATAGGATTTGACTCCCCCAAAGTATGCACACTGAATAATCTTTCTTCTTTTTTTCTAGAAGAAAATTACTTTTCCTTGAAAACCCAGGCAAGTTGACATATTTCCAGAAGTCTTACCTGACCACCCCAAATTCACTTCCTTCTCTTCTCTCTCAATAAAATGAATCATCATCTTGTTATATTCATGATTATTTTCAATTTTACATTATTGAATTTGTCAGACTGCCATATTGTAACATATTTAACATCCCCCCGCCCCACAACTTGTCATGATGCTCTGGAGTGTAAACACTATGCCTTTTTTGTTTCAGCATTTTCAAGTCCAAGTACATAATTGGTACCCAAACTATTTGCTGTATTCAATGTTAAGACATTGTGATATAATATTAACTAAATCATATATTTAAGGTCTTCAAACAGTTTGTGGAAAGTAAGCATCATGAAAAAACTATGCATTGATTTGAAAAATTTTTGCAACAAGGTAAACTTATACTTTTTCTATGAAAATTTTAAATATCCTTGTTTCATTTTTATAATTATATAATTATTCTAACCAAATATAAGTTAAAAATCATGCAAGGCTAATGAGCCCTTCTTCTATACATTTCTTTTTCTGATAAAACCATATATTGATTCTTGCCTCAGTGCTTTGAGCTCTGACCTTTGTTCTAAGGACTCAGGAGTTTGAAATTGGCCCCTGGAAAGCCTCTGGGCATAGCCAGCCCAATAGATAGCTCTATCGGTATCCTTTCTCCTCCACTTACAGGCTTCAAAATGATCTATCACTACTTTTTTTATTTTTTGCTGATATTTAGGGATTGGCTATGCCACATTATTTGTATTTTCTGGTTCTATGTTTACTTCCTCTCCATCCCTCTTCATTGTTTACTCTTCTCTCATGCAATGAAAGGTTTAGGTCTGTTGACTTGCAGCTTCCTGTCTGGTCCCTTAGTGACACTCATCGAATTATCCTGACTTCTTTCCTTCTCCTCACCATTGCTCTCACATTTCCACCTGCCTTGCCTAATTCTACAATACCCTAACACCTGAAATTCCATAAACTCCAAACTGAGGCTGCTGTTACTCCTCCTTGGAAAACATCCCAGTACATCTGCCCTGAATTACTCTACCTCTTCTTGTACCTTACATCCCCAAACCATTCCACATAGTGCTGAGTTCACCTCCTGCTCATGGCACCACTCTACGTCTTGTATACTGTTGTATCCTTAGATCCCTGGAGTGATGATTCAGCTTCCTGGTGGCAGGTTGATTAAATTAGACTGCTTCCATCAAGGAAAGGGGGCAGCACTTTGTCCTTATTAGAAGAGACATGTAACTGGATATCCTTCCTTACATACAGAGTTTCCACAAAACTACCGTACATGGACTTGGAGAATGCATTATTTACTGCTGTATTTTCTAAACAGCACGGTTTCTAATACAAGAATTCATAACTATATGCTCTGCTGGCTTTGAAATCCTAATTCCAGAGGAAGGAAGGAATGCTTCCATTATGAGACATGGCAATAATTCTATTGAACTGGCTAGAAATTAAGATGTCACTCAACTTCTCTGGATTCCTTATGCCTTATAGCACTTGCTTGGTCATTGATCCTGACTTCAATGGGGAAATGGACCACTAATTCTCAATGGATGTGAGAAAGAGTGTGTCTGGAATACAGGAGATGCCTCAGGACATAGCTTATTGCTACTGTACCCTGAAATAAGGTCAACAGACAACTACAACAACCCAATCCAGGTAGAAGTAGTAATGGTCCTGCGTCTTCAGGAATGACAGTTTTAGTCACTCTTCCAGTTAAAGAGCAATGACCAGCTGAAGTGCTTGTGAAAGGTAAAGAGAATAGAGAGCAGGTAGAAGAAGACAGTAGTTATAAACACTAGCTATACAATGGGACTTGTTATAGAAATGAGAACTGTAACTGTCATATGTTGTTCATCTTATTTTGTTATGAAGGTCCCTGTGTATAAGAATACATGTGTTAAGCAAATAAACTTTTTCCTTTATTATCCTCTTATCAGTAACATGAGATGTATTGATTTTATATCACTATTTAAGTATTATTAATTTTATATCATAATATTTAAGATAATAGATATCAAGAGAAGAGTAACATCACTCCAGGACTTTATCTCCTCTTTTGGGTAAAAGATTAGCTTATTTGCTCTTGTGCACTGGATAGTTTTATCATGTTAGCCAAAATTGTTATTTTATTTATTTTGAGATTAAATCTGGTTTAAGAAAATGCATATTGGCTGGCGCCACGGCTCACTAGGCTAATTCTCCGCCTATGGCGCCAGCACCCCTGGTTCTAGTCCCAGTTGGGGTGCCGGGTTTTGTTCCAGCTGCTCCTCTTCCAGTCCAGCTCTCTTGCTGTGGCCTGGAAGGGCAATAGAGGATGGCCCAAGTGCTTGGGCCCTGCATCCGAATGGGAGACCAGGAGGAAGCACCTGGCTCCTGGCTTCGGATCGCACAGCTCACTGGCCGTAGTGGCCATTTTGGGGGTGAACCGACAGAAGGAAGACCTTTCTCTCAGTCTCTCTCCCTCTCTAACTCTGCCTGTCAAAAAAAAATGCATATGGGCATAGTTTGATATGTGGTGGGCCTCAGATGGCTAATTTATGTATTAACCTGACTGGGCTAAAGCATGCCCAGTGATAAAACATTAGTCCTGAATGTGTCTATGAGGGTATTTCTAGAAGACATAAATATTTGAATGGCTGAGTGAAGAAAATCGTCCACACCAATCTGGGTAATCATTAACCAGTTTGTTGAAGATATGAATAGAAATATTAGATGGAGAAATGGTGATTATACCCTCTTCTTGAGCTGAGATATTCATTAAACATTGCAACTCTTTGTTTTGGGGCCTCACACGGAGATTGGAACTTATGTCATGGGTTCCCCTATTTCTCATGCCTTTGGAGAATGGAACAGAACCCCTGTCTTTGCTGGGCCTCCAGCTTAAAAAAGCCAGATCATGGGACTTCTCAGTTTACAGTCGTATGAGTCAATCCTTCATCTCTTTCAGAATAGTGATCTGCATATTACTGGAACTATTTCTCTGGAGAACCCTGAATAATATAGAAGGCTAAGAGCAGAGTAACATCCTAGTTAATGAAAATGTGGAAATCAATATCACAGGTTAATTTTGATTTTTAAAGATTTACCTAAAGACCCAAATGAAGTCAAATAAAACGCTTAATTATCTTTATATGAAATATGTATATTGTGATTAGAAAATCATAATACAAGACCTCATAAACCCCCAAATATTCCAGCGGAGTATGATGCTGTCCTCTTTTTAATCATCACATTGGAAATTCATGACATTTAAGCCACTGTTATGGTTTGGATGTGGTTTGCATGTTCCCCCAATGGTTCATGTGCAGGAAACTTGGTCCCCAGCTTGGCAGTATTGGGAGGTGGTAGAACTTTAATTACTGCAAAGTAATTAGGTCGGGGGGCATCCTTGAAGGGGTTAATGTAGTTCTCTTGGAACACTGGTTAGTTCCCATGAGGTTATCACGTGGGTTGTTTAAGAAACTGGTGTTTGGCTCCTAAATCTCTATGGCTTCCAGTCTAACTTGTGATCTCTTTCACATGTGTTCCACTATTGTGATGCCATTTATTATCAAGCCCTTCTAAGACACCAAACAGATGCAGCTGCCTGAGGTTTCACTGAATTTAGCTTCCAAAATTGTGAGCTAAATAAAACTCTTTAGTAAGTATCCAGCCTTGGTTCTTTTGTGAAAGCAGAAAATTTTCTAATAACATTGGTTTTTTTGTAATATTCAAAGGGAGAATATCTGGGCCAGAGGCAAAATTGCATACATATTACCTACATATAGGGCAACTACTACTATAGGACAATTCATATTCCAGGTTAAAGTAAAATCCACTGCAGCAGTGTCTAGAGTGGAAAGACATGGGCAACCAAGAAACTGGTGTTATGATTAAGTCTCCAGGATAAAATCAGTGTACACATTGCCATGCCACTGCTTTTTGTTCAATGAGGATTAAAAGGCAGAAGCCTCACACGTGCACTTCCCTTTATTGGTGACCACACAACCACCAGTCTGCTACAGTGTCCTCATTCCTCATGGAGCTTCCCTCCTAAAGCTACAGAAAACAAGATGACCAGGGTATCTAGTACAAATGAAGTGACATTTAACTGGAGAGAGTCCAACAATGTCAGGGAAAATTTTAACAAGCAGAGAACTCAGAGTATCCTAGAATTTAGTTTATGAGTGCCTGCTATTCACATAAATAGGTTCTAGAATAAATCCCTACAAAATGCCTCTGGGAATGTATTATATATTCCATACTCCTGGATAGTAAGTGTAACTATAAGGGAATAAGGAAGGAAGAAGGGGCAAAGGAAAGAAGAAAAGTAAAGTAGTATTAACTAGCTTAAATCAATCAATACACTTCTCCTAATTGTCAATCACAGTAAATAAATGTGTAGTCTGTTGAAGCTGGTAATTAAATTTCCCAAATAAATATTAATGAGTTGAGATATTTTTCCAAGATTCAGCTAAGCCTCGGATTCTGGATCCAATAACAACCACCACAGCAAGTCTATCTGTTGGGGACTTATATGAAACATGCACACAATGTTCACAATTGCCTATATGTTAAATATTATCATCGCCATTTAGTGATGAAATATCCAGTTACGACTATCTCGAAGTCACAAAGTTAAGCATGGCTTCCCAATCAGGAAATAGTATTACGTATTACTGTATTGTATAATGTTACTAATATTATAGAAATACTAAAATATACTATTACTACATACTAATAATGTATGATATTACTAATATTATATAAATACTATTAGCCATTTAGTAGCTGGAGGTCCCAGAGTCAAGTGATATTTGCTGCAACTCATTTCAGCCCCACATTGTAATTTAATAACTGATATTGCAGTGGTTGCAATTTGGGTAATGTACATGGGGCTTAAATACAAACTCTAGAATTTTTATCCATTAGACCTTGGTTTCCCTATCTGTAAAAATAGGAATTGCAATAGGTCTAATTCCATTGAATTTAGGAATTGTTGTGAAGACTGCCTGAGTTAGTTTTGCAAACAGTCCCTAGCACTAGTAAAAGCTCTATAAATTTACCTTTCCTTATTATTTCTTGGGATTTATAACATGGTTGTTTTTTGTAATAACTTTGTAACCATAGTTATCCTCTTGACCTCCGCTAACCACAGGTCTCCATTTCCATAGTATTAAAAAAGGATACTAATAATAATGCAACAGATAATTGTTTTCAGGTGCATAGTGAAGACTAACCTAATGTTTAATGTTAATGAAGACAATATAAACTATTATACTGGGACAAATTGTACTGAAAAGACCTAAGACTCTAGTAAAATTTCTTCTTTGTTTCCCTAAATTTGGGTGAATTATCAAGTCTTTCAAAGAATTCTTATACTAGTAATTATTTTTAGACATATAGGAATCATTCTGAATATGTTAAAAATTATAGTTACTTTCTTTAGAGTTCCTCTACGTTTTTCAAGAAGTCTACTGAGTGGGATGATATTTTTAACCATTTAATCTTATTCCTAATGACTAAACACAGTATTACACAGAGAAACATGAACACACACACAGAAGAAAAAGCCCACAAAAACATTAAACACAAAGACATATAAATTTATTCCTTTTGAGCCATTATTATGAACAAAAATAATAAACCACATGCCTCTATTGGAAAAGTAAGCATGTATGAAGACTATTCAAAGCTCTAAGTTCATAAATGAACAAACACTTAATTCATATAAGCAAAGGAAATATGTATATAAGAAATGCCACAAGTATTTGCCAACAATCTCAGAACTATCCATTAATTGGATTAGATGCTATGCCTCCCTGGATAGTTTGCCCTCACAGGTACTATGTGGCTCATAGAGATGACCACACAACATCAGGGAATGTGAGTAAAGTACAAAGCTGAGTTCAACACCAAGCATTATTATTTGACCAACTGCATAAATATATCACTTGAGTCAATTATAACACACTAGATTTTGTTTAAATAAAATTGATAATTCTACTTGCTCTTCATTAACAGCAGAGTTAGAAATATATGTCATTATTAGGGTTGATAAATCATTGTTATGTATCACAATCTATATTCTTCACCCTAGGGCTAGTGATTTTTTTATATCCTCTACTGCCTATCTAAAAAACTGCTGAATTCTGCCCACTGAACCTTCTAAATATTTCTCTTTTTTCATTTTTTAATTTATATAAGATGAATAAATTTCATACATACAGATTTAGGAACATACTAATACTTCCCATCTGACCCCTCCTCCTGTCTACAATCCCACCCTCCCTCCTCCTTCCTTTCTTTTAATTTCTACAATGACATGTTTTCAGTTCATTTTATAATAATAAGCTTAACTTCCACTAAGTAAATCAATGAATAGTAAGGTGAGGAAAAAACCACTATTCCTCAACAGTAGAGACAAGGGATATAAACAATAATCAAATCTCAAAATGTCAATTTTGCTCATATATATTATATTTTTTGTATTCTATTAGTTACCACAGATCAGGAAAACATATGATATTTGTCTCTTTTGGACTGGCTTATTTCAGTAAGTATAATGGTTTCCAGTTACATCCACTTTGTTGTTTTATGGCTGAGTAGTAAATATTCCAGTGTGTGTGTGTGTGTGTGTGTGTGTGTGTGTATAACACATTTTCTTCAGCCTTTTGTCCATTTATATGCATCTTGGTTGATTCTATATCTTAGCTATTGTGAATTGAGCTGCAATAAACATGGGTGTACAGACAACTCTTTCATCACTATTCCCACCTTGAAAAGTCAAGCCCTCATTCTCTACTAGTGCCCCCCCTTTCTTTGCTAAGCCATTTTGTAACAAAGATAGCAGAATTATCTATCTCAAAACATAATTTCATCAAGGTCTTCTCTTCTCCTAAATCTCAAAATGATTTCCTGTCTATTACAGAGTGAAGTCCAAACTTTGAAAGGCCATTCAAATCCTTCCTCAGTCTGTCACCCTGACTTACCTCTCCAGACTTATCCACTTCCATTCTCAACATTAGGATTACTACCTTAATTGCTCTGTTCATTAAGTTACCTCGGTTTGGAATTCCCTACTTCCCATTGCCAAGTGGTTATCTCCTTTTTAATCATTAAGAATTTACTTGAGGGGGACATTTGGCACAGCAGTTAAGTTGCCTCTTGGGACACTTGCACTGCATATCAGAGTCCTTTGAGTTCTGGCTTCCCTGTTTCTGATCCAGCTTTCTGATCCTGCTAATACACATCCTGGGAAGCATCAGGTGATAACTCAAGTAGTTGGGTTCCCTGACAACCATATGGGAGAACTGGATTGAGTTCCAGGATCCTGGTTTCAGCCTGGCCCAGCCCTGGTTGTTGTAGACATTTAAAGAGTGAATCTGTGGATGGGAAATCAAATCTGTCTCTGGCTCTTAGTTTTTCTCTCTCTCTCTTATAATTTTTTTTAAAAAAAATGTTATTTATTGGAGAGGTGGAGTTACAGGCACGACAGGGAGAGACAAAGAGAAAGGTCTTTCATCTGCTGGTTCACTCCTCAAATGGCCTCAATGGCTGGAGCTGAGCCCATCCGAAGCCAGGAGCCAGGACCTTCCTCTGGGTCTCCCACTCGGGTGCAGGGGCCCAAGCACTTGTGCCATCTTCTATTGTTTTCCTAGGCCATAGCTCTCTAGATCAGAAGAGGAGCATCCAGGACTAGAATTGGTGCCCATATGGATGCTGGCACCACAGGCAGAGGCTTGGTCCACTATGCCCCATCTTTACCTTTCAAATAAAATTAAACTAAAATAAATTAAAATTTTAAAAAATAATTAATTTAAGGATTTTCAAAGGTCTGGCTAGTAGGCCTAGAAGATACTCTCACATAAGAATTGATTTTTGTACTATAATAAAATTTATTTATGTGGCTTTCTGCTCAAATTATGAATTCTTATTAACAGATTCTTTTACCCTTTGTCCTTTTAGCATCCACACCAGGGCCTCCAAATGCTGGCAACAACTAGGGTTGGGCAGGGTCAAAACCAGAAGTCAGGACTCTATCCTGGTTTTCCCAATGCCAACAGGGACCCAAGGACCTGGGCCATCATCTGCTATCTCCAAGGAAGCACATTGGGAAGAAGCTTGATTTGAAGCAGAAGTAGAATGTGATGGCAGGCACCACAATATAGGACGTGGGCATCCCAAACAGTGGCTTAACTCACCGCACCACAATGCCCACCCTTGTGATTAGTTTTTAAAAGGTAAGCTCATTACACCTAAAGCTTTAAAGGAGACATTTTTGAAAAATGTTTTCCTCCCATTCATCATATGTAAATAAAATTATGTAGCAATTACTAATGGAAATCATGAATGACATTTTGCTACTTTAATCTGAATGGTAATAACCATGTTTATTACAAAAAGAAAAGAGTAATAGAAAAAATATCTTATAAACACAATAGAGAAAAAATACTATTAAATAAAGTGAAGTAGAGCCTTGGGAATTGACTCAAAACCCAAATACACAATACCTAGAATTTCAATTAACTCTTAAACAATAACTATCCTCCTGCTTTAGCTATTATTTGAAATATTATACTTTTGGAATATTGTTTCAGAATATTTTACCATATTAAGTAAAATATAACTGGGGCACAAATACTAAAGGAAAAATAGAAAATTAAAATGCAAAAACAAAAAAAGATACACTGGTTTTTAAGTATCTCCCTCTATTAAAATTCTAGCTTTGTTCAAATCTCATTGATTAATCATTTTAAACTATATACCAGATTTCCATCTTCTAGTCTTCTCTTTTTCTATATAGGTAGTCCATTAACATATCTGCATGAGTTTTATTTTCCTAGGTCTTCATCATCATTTCCACTCACTTCTAAGTTCTATTGTTACTAGTTCTCTATTAAAAATGTGGCCACTAGCAAATAAAAAATATTACCTAAATATTTTCAATGCAATTTCTTTAGACTTTACAGAAGTTAATGTGATTCCGTTAGTCTAGTGAGGTAATTTACATAATAATAAGCAATCAGTAAATAGTACAATCCAATGCAGCTATGCATTTTAAGCATTTGTATTCAGTGTTCAATTTTTAAATACTTTATAATGATTTTTGTTTCATGTTATTCACAATAAAACTGTGAAGTGGGTAAATATTAAATTCACAAGCACCTTAGCTTCTCAAAACATCCTATATAATGAAGCATTTATTTCTCTCCAAGGAAGAAGAAATTGGTCGTAGTATCACTACATAAGGTCACACAGAAGTGACAGGAGATTGCTAGGAACAGCAAAGAGTACAAATGATTGAACAGAACTTTAGTGTGAAGTACATTCTGTAGAATTTGGGTCAAACAAGTGTTTCTTCAAAGCTAAGAAACACAAGGATTCAGATTGCAAAGACAGGCCCTAAAACAAAAAGCTGGACTCAGTTTCCTACATAATTAAATCTCACCTTCCCTACTTCAGTTTCTATATATGTCTCCAATTGAAAGTGTCACTAATTCTGTGAATTTTCTACCATATATTTTGATTCCAACTCTTAACATTAACTCTCCTAACCACCATCAAAATTTAGGCCTCTATCATTTCATTTAAGGCTCTCTTAATTGAATCATTTATACCAATATCAAAATGCCCTACCCTTTGGCTTCTGAAATTTTTCTTATTCAGCTGTTTTCACTTTCTCCTTGGGTTTTTTTGCTCCAAAAATTCCTTTTATGCCACTTGTGCCTAGTAGGTTGATATGCTGCAGGATGATATATTTCGACTATTCCTCAGTTTGTAATCTCCTAAAATGATCTTAGCACCCACCATAACTGCAAGCAACATTTCTGATGGGGCCAGAACTGTGGTGTAGCGGGTAAAGCTGCTGCCTGCAGCGCCGACATCCCACATGAGCACCAGTTCGAGACCCGGCTGCTCCACTTCCTATCCCTCTCTCTGCTATGGCCTGGGAAACAGTGGAAGATGGCCCAAGTCCTTGGACCCTTGCACTGGCGTGGGAGACCCAGAAGAAGCTCCTGGATCCTGGCTTTGGATCAGCTCAACTCTGGCAGTTGCAGCCAATTAGAGAGTGAACTATTGGATGGAAGACACCTCTCTCTCTCTCTCTCTCTTTCTCTCTCTCTCTCTTTCTCTCTTTCTGCCTCTCCTCTCTCTGTGTAACTCTGACCCTCAAATAAATAAATAAATCTTTAAAAAGAACATTTCTATTCTAAAATATTTCAGATATTTCTCTCTCCAATATGTATAAGTATTCCACAATGCCTAAAAAACATCTTCAATAGATACTGCATATAGTGAGCCAAAGAGCTGTGAGAAAGCCCACCTGGTATCGAGCTTTGCATGCTCATCATAAATTTTACGTGTCAAAACCTGCATCTTTCAGGGCTTCTCATTCTGAATCTTGGTAAATGGAATCATCTACACAAGAAATAAAGCCAAAAATTCAAGGATCATTCTAGAATGCTCTATGCTGTGCTTCCCATATTCAATAACCCTTATGTACTTAAAAAATTATTTGAATAGGGAAGGCATTGTATGACTCCTGCATCTAACATCAGAATGCCAGTTTGAGACCCAGCTATCATTTCTGATACAACTCTCTGCTAATTCACCTGGAAAGTCAATGGTACTTGGGTCAAAGCCCAGGTACTTGGGTCTCAGCCACTCTTGTGAGAGATAAGAATGGGGTTCCAAGCTTCTGGCTTCAGCATGGCCCAGCCTCAGTTGTTGCAACCATTTGGGAGTGAGCCAGCAAATGGATGAACTCTGTCTCTTCTTCTCTATCACTTTGTCTTTCAAATAAATAAATAAAAATAACTCCTAAAATATAAAATTATTCAATACTATGCACCAGATATTAACCTGCACATATTGATTAAAATATACAAAGTATATATCATTCTTATAGACTATAATTCCTCATGGGATATTGATTTGTAATTGAGAGGCTATTTGTACTGTAGTCTATGTGAAACACACTCCCAGGAATTTGGCAGTGTATAAGCTATGGATCCATAAATATTGGTGCTACAAATGTTGTGTCAAGACAACAAAAGTAACAAACATGTTGATTTTTTTTACTCTATCTTTGCTTTCAATTCCCATTCCCATTTATATTATTCATTTTTAAAGATTTATTTATTTACTTATTTGAAAGGCAGAGTTACAGAGAGAGAGGGAGAGAGAGAGAGAGAGATCTTCCATCCACTGGTTCACTCCCTAAATGGCTGCAATGGCAAGAGCTGGGTCAGTCTAAGTCCAGGAGTAAGGAGTTTCTCCTGGGTTTCCCACATAGTTTCAGGGGCCCAAGTACTTGGGCCATCTTCTGCTGCTTTCCCAGGTGCATCAGCAGGAAGCTGGATTGGAAGTTGGGCAGCCAGGACTCAAATTCCCATATGGCATTCCAGTATCACAGCCAGCTTTTAACCAGAATACCATAATGCTGCTCTCCCATCCCATTTTTATTATTCTGTCATTATTTTCCTCCTGATTGCCACAATTGCTCTCTAACCAGTTTTCTTTTTGTCTTGTCTCCAGCCTATTCTCTGGCTATATTATTGCCAGAATAATCTACATGCAAGTAGGAGTTATTCTGATGTGGAGGATTATTTATCATAGAAGGTTAAGCATATTTTGAGCCATAGAGCTGTGAGAAGCCTAGATGGTATGGAGTTCTGTAGGGAGTGTAGCATGGTCACAACAGAGAGGATGTATGGAGGAACTAAGTATAGAGAAGCTCCATCGACAAAGACTCAGGTACATTTTAGGATTTAGTGTTGTATCCAGTAGGCAGAGTTTAGTATGACGAGGCTGTAGTCAGCTTTGAATTTTAGAAAGATTAGAGATGAAATCATCAATCAGTGAAATAAAAAATACAATTAAGAGCTTTATTCATGGAATAGACCAAGTGGAGAGAGAATTTATGATCTCAAGCACAAGAATTTTTAAATAACCCAATGGGACAAAATAAAGAGAAAAGAATTAAAAATAATGAAGAAAGTTTATACAAAATATGGACTATGATTCTATGACCAAATACTTGTATTATATATATTCCTGGAGGAGAAAAAAAGGAAAAATCTATTGAGAACGTACTAAATGATATAATTGAAAATTTCCCAGGTCTTAAAAGAGACATGGGCATCCAGATACAAGTAGCTCAAAGAACTCCAAGCAGACTCAACCAATAAAGGTCTTCTCCAAAGCATATTGTTGCCAAATTGTCAAAAGTTAAAGACAAGGAGAGAATCCTAACGACAGTAAGAGAAAAGTGTCAAGTTACGTATTAAGAAAAATCAATTATATTAACATCAGGCTACTCAGAGGAAATCCTACAGGCCAGAAGATAGTGGGATAATATATTCAAGGTCTTAAAAAAATTCCAACCAAGAATATTATATCCAACAAAGCTATCCTTTGTGGTGGAGAAATAAAATATTTTCCAGTTAAGCAAAAACAGAGAAATCACTACCACCAGATCAGCTTTACAAGAAATTCTGAAGGGTGTCCTGCATTAGAAGTAGACACCACCAAATTCACTAACAAAACAGGTAGAATCATTATCCAAACAACAAAATAACAGGTATTAGTTCTTACCTATCAATACTAACCTTCAATGAAAATAGGTTGAATTCACCAACCAAAAGATTTAGGTTGGCCAAATGAATAAAAATCCACAATCCACTATAGGCTGCCCATAGGAAACTCACTTCACAAACAAAAATATGCACAGACTAAAAGTGAAAGGTTGGAAGAAGACACATCAGACAAATGGAAACCAAACGCAAGCAGGTATAGGTATCCTGGTATCAGATAAAACAGACTTTAAATAAAAATAAAACTGTAAAAAAGAGATTAAGGGCATTATATTTTGATAAAAGGTTCAATTCAGCAAGAAGACATAACAATCAATAACATATATGCACCTGACACAGACTATCTGTGATATACACAGAAAATACTATGAGACCTAAAGGGAGAGACAATGATACAATAATAGTAGGTGACTTTAACACTCCACTATTCTCAACTAACAGATCACACAGATAAGAAATCAATAAAGATACTTCAGAGTTGAGACATACTATCAACCAAATGAACTTAACAGATAAATGTAAGGAGAAGACATTTCATATAACAGCTAAAAATACACATATTTTTCATCAGCACATGAAACATTTTCTAGGATAGACTGCATAGTAGGCCACAAATCAAATCTCAGAAAATTTAAAAAGACTGAAATCATACCATGTATCTTCACAGATCATAAAGGAATGAAACTAGAAATCAACAACAAGAAGAACAACAGAACATTCATAAATACTTAGAAATTAAACAACATGCTACTGATCATTGAAGGTAGATAATTGAAGAAATTAAAATGGAAATCAAAGACTTTCTTGAAATAAATTAAAATGACAACACAACATATCAAAACCTGTGGGATGCAACAAAATTGGTATGAAGAGGGAAGTTTATCGCATTAAATGTACATTAAAAAGAGAAATATTTCAAAGATCTAATGATGCATCTTGAAGAAATAAGAATAAATAAAACCCCAAATCAGCAGGAGGGGAGAAGTAAAAAAGATCACAGCATAAATAATCAACATTGAAACTAAAAACAGTACAAAAGGTCAATAAAACAAAAAGTTGTTTTTTTGAGAAGATAAACAAAATAGACAAACTTTTAGCCAGACTAACAAAAAATAAGATTGAAAACTCAAATAAATAAAATTAGATGAAACAGGAGTCATTACAACTGGCACCACTGAAATACAAAGAATCATAAAACACTACTATGAAGAATTATATGCAAATGAATTGGAACACCTTGAAGAAATGCATAAATTCCTGGATTCATATAACCTACCAAGATTAATAAAGATATAAACAATCTAAACAGGCCCATAACATACAATGAGACTGAAATCATAATCAAAAGTCTTCCATCAAGGACAAGTAATGTACCTGGCTTTACTACTGAATTCTACAAGACATTCAAAGGGGAATTAACTCCAATATTCTTCAAGTTAACTATTCCAAAATATTGAACAGGATAGAATTCTGCCAAACTCTTTTTATGAGGTCAGCATTGCTTTGATACTAAAACCAAAAACACTCCACAAAAAAAAGTATAGATCTATATTCTTTTGGGGGGGATTTTTTTAACTTTTATTTAATAAATATAAATTTCCAAAGTACAGCTTTTGGATTACAGTGGCTCCATCCCCCCCCCCCCCCATAACTTCTCTCCCACCCGCAACCTTCCCATCTCCTGCTCCCTCTCCGGAATGGGATGTTGTGAATTTTCTTTTTCTTTTTTTTTTTCTTTTTTTGCTTTCAAACTTTTATTTAATGAATATAAATTTCCAAAGTACAGAATATGGATTACAATGGCTTCCCCCCCACAACGTCCCTCCCACCCGCAACCCTCCCCTTTCCCACTCCCTCTCCCCTTCCATTCACATCAAGATTCATTTTCGTTTCTCTTTATATAGAGAAGATCAGTTTAGCATACATTAAGTAAAGATTTCAACAGTTTGCTCCCATACAGAAACATAAAGTGAAAAATACTGTTTGAGTACTAGTTATAGCATTCAATCTCAATGTACAGCACACTAAGGACAAAGATCCTACATGAGGAGTAAGTGCACAGTGACTCCTGTTGTTGACTTAACAAATTGACACTCTTGTTTATGGCATCAGTAATCACCCTAGGCTCTTGTCATGAGCTGCCAAGGCTATGGAAGCCCCCTGAGTTCACTGACTCTGATAATTTTTAGACAAGGTCATGGTCAAAGTGGAAGTTCTTTCCTCCCTTCAGAGAAAGGTCCCTCCTTCTTTGATGACCCATTCTTTCCACTGGGATCTCACTCGCAGAGATCTTTCATTTAGGTTTTTTTTTTCCCCCAGAGTGTCTTGGCTTTCCATGCCTGAAATACTCTCATGGGCTTTTCAGCCGGATCTGCATGCCTTAAGGGCTGATTCTGAGGCCAGAATGCTGTTTAGGACATCTGCCATTCTATGGGTCTGCTGTGTATCTCACTTCCCATGTTGGATCATTCTCTCCCTTTTTTCTTCTATCTGCTAGTATTTGCAGACACTATTCTTGTTTATGTGATCCCTTTGGTTCTTAGTCCTATCATTATGATCAATTGTGAACAGAAATTGATCACTGGGACTAGTGAGATGGCATTGGTACATGCCACCTTGATGGGATTGAATTGGAATCCCCTGGTATGTTTCTAACTCTACCGTTTGAGGTAAGTCAGCTTGAGCATGTCCCGAATTGCACATCTTCCCTCTCTTATTCCCACTCTTACATTTAACAGTGATCACTTTTCAGTTAAGTTTCAGCACTTAAGAAGAATTGTGTATTGATTACAGTATTCAACCAAAAGTATTAAGTAGAACAAACAAAAAAAATACTAATAGGGATAACATATCAAGTTGCTCATCAACAGTCAGGATGAGGGCTGATCAATGTAATACTTTATCCATTTTAGTATTTTTTTTGTTCTAGTACCATTGATTGAACTGTAATCAACACACAATTATTCCTAGGTGTTTAAATTTTAACTGAAAAGTGATCCCTGTTAGGAATTTGGAAAACATTATGCTGAGTGTAATAAGCCAATCCCAAAGGGACAAATACCACTTGTTCTCCTTGATAGGTGACAACTAACTGAGCACCAAAAAGGAAACCTGTTAAAGTGAAATGAACACTATGAGAAATGGTGACTTGATCAGCCCTCACCCTTACTGTTGATAGATCTATATTCTTAATGAACACAGATGCAAAGATTATCCACAAAATATTTGCAAAATGAATATAAAAAAGATCATACATCATGATCAAGAGAGATTAAAGAAATGCAAGGGTGGTTCAACATTCACTTATCAATAAATGTCATAAATCACATAAAAAGAATGAAGAACAAAAACTACTTAGTAATCTCAATAGATGCAGAACTAGCATTTGATAAGATGCAACACTCCCTCATGATAAAAACCTTCTAGAAATTATGTATAGAAGGAACATTCCTAAAAATTATAAAGGCTATATTTCACAAACCAATAGCCAATATCATACTGATTGGGGAAAAGCTGAGCCTTTCTCTTCAGATCTGGAACAAGACAAGGATGTCCACTTTTACTACGCTTACTCAATATAGTACTGGAAGATTTAACAAGAGCAGTTAGGGAGGAGAAAAAAATAAAGGACATCACAATTGCAAAAGAGGTTCTCAAATTATACATGTTTGCAGATGGCATGATGTTCTACATGGAAAAATCTAAATATCCTTTGAAAAAGTTGTTAGAATCCGTAAATTAATTCAGTAAAGTTGCAGGTTATAAAATAGACATATAAAAAAGTATTTTTGTATGCTAATGATGAACTCACAAAAAGAGAAATCAAGAAAGAAATCCCATTCACATTAACCACAAAAAATAAAATATTTAGGAATAAACTTAACCAAAGAAGTGAAAGATCTCTACAATGACAATTATCAAACACTGGTGAAAGAAATCATCACGAACACAAAAAATAGAAAGATATTCCTTGTTCATGGATCAGAATAATCAATAACATTAAAATGTCTATACTACCTAAAGAAATCTACAGATTCAATGCAATCCCTACCAAAATAGCAAAATATCAATACACCTTCTCTATCTGCATTCCAGGTCCTCAGAGCATAGAAGTGGACATTTTCAGAATAAAACATGGTAATCTAAAACTTCCTACAGAGCTGAAGACACTTCATTAGGAAACCCGTTTTGATTAATATTTCAATAAATATAGTATTTCTTACTTTGGCATCTTTTAAAAATTTTACTTATTTTATTTGAAAGATAAAGCAAGAGGGCCAGTGCTGTGGCTGATTTGGCTAATCCTCCGCCTGTGGCGCAGGCATCCCATATGGGCGCCAGGTTCTAGTTCCGGTTGCTCCTCTTCCAGTCCAGCTCTCTGCTGTGGCCTGGGAGGGCAGTGGAGGATGGCCCAAGTGCTTGGGCCCTGCACCCATATGGGAGACCAGGAAGGGGCACCTGGCTTCAGATCGGCACAGTGCCGGCCGTGGTAGCCATTTGGGGAGTGAACCAACGGAAGGAAGACCTTTTTCTGTCTCTCTCTCTCACTGTCTATAACTCTACCTGTCAAATAATAATAATAATAAGAAGAAGATAAAGCAAGAGACAGAAAGACAGAGCTCCCATCCACTGGTTCACTCTCCAAATGCCCCTAACAGTCAAGGGTCCAGGCTGAAACTGGGAGCTGAGAACTCAGTATGGGTCTCTCATGTGGGTGGCAGGAACCCAACTATTCCAGCCATCACCTGCTGCCTCCCGGGGTGCACATAAGAAGGAGGCTGGCATCAGAAGCCAGAGCCTGCATTCAAACCAAGATACTCTAATATGGGAAGCAGGCATCACAATCAGCATTTTAAAGTCTGAGCTGAATGCCTGTCCCTTACTTGGACTATAATGCCCCTTCAGCCAATTTTTAATATATCGTGCAATATTAACTAAAATTCTCCTGCTTCACATTTCATTTCTAGGTTTATTCTATGAGTGTCAAATATTTAATGTTACTTTGCTTTTTAATTTGAGAAACAAAGACACAAGGAAAGTTCCTATCCATTGGTTTACTCCCCAAATGCCTACAACATCTGAGACTGGGCCAAGCCAAGGTCAAGAGCCCTGTGCTCAACGTGCATTTCCCACAAACACAGCAAGAACCCAGATACTTGGGCCAGCACCTGCTACCTCTCTGGGTCCACATCAGCAGGAACCTTAGATGGCGTGCTGGAGCTGGGACTCAAATCCAGCCACTCTGACTGGGACGTGGGTATCTTAACCTGTATGTTAACCACTAGGGCAAACAAATGTCCCACTAGTCCCTTTATGAAAGAATGAATAAATAATCTCTTTTGATTCTGCTTCCAATGAGCTACAAAAACTGTTTTCACTAATTCAGTTATTTTCTATTTTCCTCTTTGTTGTCCATCAAAGCATTATCCATTCTCCTTGAGAGGTAGACTTTGCTTAGCTTCTATAACCTGTGCATACCCTTCTGGCTTCATTCTGCCTCTCTGCTGCTCCTCAGTTGGCTCTGGGAGCAGTTCATCCTTTACCAAAGCATTAATTCCGTGCCTTGGGGGTATATCTTTCTCCCAGTGCCCATCTCTCATCTCAACACTCACATACAGCCCAAACAATCCATATTTCTCCTAACTCTCTTAACTCCATCACATTTAATGTATGCAAGAATGTGTTTTAATGAGCCTAGTTCCTAGGATAATGTTGAATAAGGGGATAAAGAAGAAGTGAGCAAATCATTGGATAATCTTAAGAAAAAGCTCAACAGACACTAGCATTAAAAGTAAGTTTCACGGTAATTGAAGTGTGATGAAAACAGGGTTATGTGGAGGCCAGGGAAACTTAAGGGTCATTTTATTCTGAGATCATAACCAGTGATTCAGATCATGACAGTGAATCTAAAATATGTGGTTGTGAGATTCAGCTTGAAAACCATTGAAGAGGATATTTGTACATTTAGCACAGCAAAAGTTGAAGTGGCTTCCCTGAGGCAGAAATACTTAAGTGTCTGATAATGTTAGTGACTTGCTCAAAAGAGGATAAAACAACATCCCCTCAGGCAAGCAAGAAGATTTAAATTGAGTCAATTTAGGAAGCACAGTGCCTCAGCAAATGCAGAAATTAATCCAGATTAAGACGTTTTGCTTTTAGAAACTATGTCAAAAGACTGTTCAACAACTCTAACTTGGAGAGAGGGATGAAGGAAGGGAGTTAATATGTATATTCCATAAAAGTTTTCAAATGTTCCAAAGTATAACTTCAAAAATTATAGGACAAAGTTCTTGGTATGTGCTATTTCAAACTAGTAGAAATTTAAGTTTATATTTTTTGAATTAAATCAGTTGGGAATGGGGAGGTTATAATTTCTTCTAATAAAAAGAATCAAAAGGACAATGATATACATGAAATGTGTATCTGTCTTTTGAATTATGTCTCCAAAAACCTATTTAATCTGCAAATTTCATTCAGGACACTGACACTTAGCAGTTCTCCAGTGTTCATGAAGTAAATTACTGACTGAAGTCCCCAAGTCTCTAAAGCAAACTGGAGAGTTTAATTGAAACTTCATTGCCATACTCCCTTACCTCATACAGAGAAATAGGACCATGATCTTTTAATAGACCAAACTTGTGTACTGAAACTGAAACCTCCACATCTGTGTTCAACAAATTCCCAGAGACAGACCCATAAATAGATCGTATACGTGAAAAACATTAAATGAGATTCTGTACATTAAAAAGTCATGGACATCTTTAAGAAGCAATCTATTTTGTTCACTGTTACTCCTGAAACTGTATTTTATGGATACACAGTACACATGCTTATAAGTTTCTTGGCAATGTATTACTGGACAATATTTTAAATATTTTTTGGACAATAATCTGCACTTCATTATTATGTAGGGATTTCTTTGTGATCTTCATGACCAAATTAAGCATTCTCTGGAAATTGTAATGTGATCTTACCTTGCTTCCATTTTCTCTCGCCTCTCGTTCCATCTTGAGGTCAGAAATTAGAAGATTCTTGTATTTGTTTTTTCCATTACTGCTGGGATCATCTATTCTGTATTCCGAAGTCAACTGTGCAGAGAGAGGACTGTCACTCAGGTTCAGTGGCTGCTCATCCTGCTCCAGCCCAGTTTTGCCATCACTGTTGGAGTCTCCCATCTCCCTGCTGTGCGTTCCCCCTGAAGCAATGGAACTGGGCCCCAGAGTCTCATTGCCATTAAAGCTCTCTGCAGCAGAATCATCTGTTGGCAAGAAAATTTTATATTTTAATTTTAATTAATATGCTATTCAGTTTCAGCTTCAACTAGCATTTATGTTGCTCCTATTATGTGTATGGTATTGTGCCACCTAATGTTACACATACTGTCATTTAATCCAAGCAACAAACTTGTGAATCATTGGTTATTGTCTTCAATCTGGCAGACACATTCAAGCCCAAGAAGTGAAATAAAATAATGTGAACAAGATAAAATAGAGAAACTGTGCAATCTCAAGAGGAAGGAAATTTAAGCAAAGGAATCATTGCCAATTATATTGCTAATAGCTTTTGTTTTTCCAGTGAGGATATCCGTTTCTCTGAAAGTTCTCTGATCAAAAGCATCACCTACCCTGCGAACAAGAATGGTACATTGCAACAAGTTATATGAGTTAACACTTATTCAAAACACTAACCTCTGATTTAGCTGTTACATTTCCACAACTTTTAAACCTAAGGAATTTAATCACTGTGTATAGGTAAAAATACATTTATATGTGTTAATAGTAAAAATTAAGAAATGATATAAATGATCAAATATATGATTGGATTAGTAAAGATTGGAATGGTTATATTATGTAGCTATTCATTATTCTATTTTAGAATATAGGGAAACAAGAGTCATGAAGTTTTAAATGGAAAAAGTTAGTCAGTATGGCTAATATGGCTCAATTTTATAAAAGGAAAACACCTAGACAAAAAATTTACATAAAACAATAACCATTTATTTTCCTTAGTTAATTTCATCTTTACTCATATAAGAATTTCTAATTTTAAAATACTTTGTAGACAAAGTAGTTGAATTGTTTCCTTTAATTAAAGCTTATTAAACCACATATATATGAATGAATAATAGGATCTGTTCAATGCATGTGACTTCTTTATTTATTAATATTATCAATTAGATATTATGTTCGTGGAATGCAATGAAATATTTAATGCCCTGTAATCAATTATATTCATGGAAATGAATATTTAAATTCAGAAGGAGTGATATAATTCACCTGTTAATTCATTTAGTCAACAAACATTTATTAAATATCCACACTGTGAACAATATAAGGTTAAATATTTGTCTTATAGAGACTCTGCCTTCATTGGGTTTACAGATAATTAAGAGTCAGAAAAATAAATAAGCAGCTAAAATATAGAGTCAAAACTCTGTGATGCAGTACAAGAGACAAAGATGCCAGAGAAGGCTTCCTAAGTTGACTTCCAAAGAGGGGTGAGCTTGCACCAGTGGAAGAAGTTCAGGGAGAGTTTTCCCTACAGAGGGACTAGCATGTGCTAAGTCACTGGTATGCACAGGATGAGAAGAGTTTATAAAGTGTGAAATGTCACAAAGAAAAGGAAGAAAGTTGAGTCTGGAAAGGAAGGAAGAGAACAGATCCAGCATTGTTTTATAAAACAAAAGGCTTGTCCTTTGTTCTGAGAACAAGCAGAAGTGATTTTAATTTCTTGTGGGAAAAAATTATAATTTGAAGAGATTACCCTGATTTTAATGAGGAGAATGACATGCAGGGAACAACTGGTAGCAGTGAAAACAAGTTGAAAGACTGAGAATTCATCTACATCTGCATCTTTGAAAGATCCGGCTGAAGCAGTGACAGGTAGTAAAAGAGGGGACAAGTAGAGAAATTGCAAGAACAGGAAAGGCAAGTGGTAATGGGACAGACTAGTATTCAAGATGAAGTCCAGGACTACCGTAAAAAAATTAAAAGAAAAGCATAAACCTTAATTCCCTATAAAAATCTTTTCAAATAATTTTCTGAAGTCATTTTGTGAATAAAGATAAAACATGTTCCAATGGAAAAACTTATTAATTTACTTTTTCATACACCAGTTCAATAAAAGAGTTCATGAGGAAAAATATGCAGGAAAACTTGGGAAACTGAACAGAAACTATGACATAGTGAAGTAGGCAGCCATACAGGCTAAAATTGATTAGGTTTGTGAGCTGGAAGACCACGCCTTCGCCACGCCCCTGTGTGACATCAGGCTCTACCTGATACTCCCACTACACCCCAATGTGACATCAGGCTCTACCATACCGGAGCGCCCACCTGGCCACAAGCCACTCCCTTGTGGAAAATATATATAAAAAGGCAGGGAGTGTCGCAAAAGGCTCTTGGTCTCTGCGTTGCTGTCGGTGATAAGCAGTGGATAGCAGCTCAAGGCACTTGCTGCACGTGGCTTTGGCCTGCTTTCTGAGTGGTATTGACGCTGCCCTAGTTTCCAGACTTTCCCCTCTCTCCTACCGGAACTAAAGCCTTCACTTCCCTAGATACCTACCACACTAAATAAAGGCTTAAAACATACCATGCTGCCTTGTCTATCTGTGCCAGTATTTAGAATTCTTCTCTAAATATTAGGCAAGAACCCTCTCAGGCTTATTAATATTAGAGATTTATTAATAAGCCGTGGTGAAATCATATGGCACCCCAAATTCTGGTAGCACATGTGGCACCCTAGATAGCACTTCTGGGGAACTCTAAGGGGGCCACATTTCAGTGTAGATTTTAGGGGGTCATGTCTGATTTCAATAGCACTTTCTATAGATTTGAATTTGAGAAATCCAGAACATTCTTTCGGCGGTGGAAGTTTAGCGTTTCTGAAACAAAAATTAGAGAACTTATTTGTATAATTTGGAAAATTGTGCCTTTCTTTCATGTTTACTCAAATCTTTAAAGTATGAAGGGGAATTTCTGCTTTTTTAAAAAATTATTTCTTTCAAAGAAATTTCAAGAAACCGGAATGTGACACTCGAATCTAATGAAGAAAATGTATTTAACATGCAAGACTAGAATCATTAAAAAATAATAAACATTGCATGTAAGAAAGCTTTGTAAAATACAAATATCTTTAAACACAGGTTATATTTTAAAATCAAAGATACATTAGTATGAACAAATCCAATTTCTATTATAATTGAAAATTAAACATGTTTTATCTTTTTTTATCTGAAACCCTCATAGCTATATCAGGTAAACAGGTTATCATTGATTCATTTTCAGATAAGATAAACATTAAGAAAGTCCTGAATAAATATTGTATATTTATAATTTTGGTATAAACAATGAGAGAAATATTTTTAGACTGTGTAGTTCATTCCAGATGTTACCAAGGTAACTAAATTCAGCAGCTTTACATATTCCATTCCTGACTAAATCCGTAGATTTTAGGACAAATAATTTACTAATCTGTATCAAATAAAATGTATCACTTAATGATTAAAAAAGAATGTCTCAGAAACTGTTTCATAAATCAAAAGATAAAGTTTTTACTATCTTTATTATAAAATAATTATAGAGCACTGATTAGACATTAAACTGAGGATAAATTAACAATTTTATATTGTCTGGTCTCATGTGCCCATGTTAGCGATTTTTATTCTCTTTCTTAGAGAGGCTTATTGAGGAACGTAAAAATCACAGACCTCAGACTGCTGTTTGTCATAGCAATTCACATCAGCTCATCGCTTTAAAAGGGTAATCTGCTTCCTTACCCAACACAGTTTTCTCCATCCTGACACGTGGCTCCATGGCTGCTACACAAAGGATGCAGTGTTTACATCTGCAGGATGGCCTTCAGGTTCACAGGCTCAGGGTGACAGTTCTCTCCAGGTGCGAACCTGGGTACCATAGCATTGAACCAAAGAATATTTGAGTCCTAAAGAAACACAGCACCTGGTGCTTGGGGAAATACAAGTGCCCAGGGTGCCTAGCAACAGAGGAGAAGATGGAATGTGGTGACAGGGGAGTGTGGAATCTAGTGACATCAGGAGGGCAGTTCGATGTTTGAATTTAATTTGTTCTGAGGTCAGTTTTGATGAGATGGATTTAGTGTTCCAGAGACTTACTATGTTTTCTAAGTCGGCACAGAGAAGCTCCTTCTAGAAGGTCTAAGAACACTGACAGTAAGCGACAGGCTGTCCATTTTCACCCTTTCCCTTTCCCTACTCCCCACTCCCTCCATCAATGAGTTGAGGCCCTAAAAACATCGTTTTCAAACAGCCCCACTAGCATTTTGTGCAAAGGTAGCTTTAACAGCACCAGATTCAATGGTTATCTCTCTGTATAAATAGACTTAACTGTAAGCATATGTATGATGTGTGTATGTGAATACCCACACACCCATCCCCACACACACACACAAGAAATCTCCTGAAACATCTGACCTACTTTCTTGTTCAGTTACTTTCAGAATCTCCTCATTATGACCTTTTAGCCAATTGCCTTCGGCAAAATGAATACCGAAGACACAAATATATATCCTCATATATATTCCTCATTTTAAGGTTAGAACTTGGAAATTTAATCCTAAAATCCAGGTCAGATGCTCATAGGATTCCTAAAAGTTTTTACTGTCTTCTCAGATGCACCATAATCCTCCATCTCAAGTCTTTTGATGCCTCCTTAGAAAACTTCCCTTTCATATCTTATCATAAAAATTAATTTTTAAATAAAAATATAGATGTAAAAAATCTTCCTCCAAAAGATTGGTACCTTAATATCCAGAAGAGTAGAAACATTTCAAAAGTCTTCAAAATCTACTTGCTAATTAAGACTTTAGGTGTAACTCTCTTTGTACGCCTCTGAATCTCTGCTCCAAGTCCTGTCCCTGCTGGAGGGTTCACTCAAAAGTAAAGGAAGACGGTCCCACTGCTAGACCACACCTCACATCTTATCCAGAGCTCCCTCTACCCTAGTCTGAAATGATCCTTAGCAACACCCCCCATCCCAGCTCCTGCCTGGAGCCTGATGCTTTGATTCATTTCTGTCTTGAGGGTCCTGAGCCTGTATGTTTTTACCACTTAAAAACCTCTTCCTCATTTTTCTCATTTCCTTTTTTAAAAACTTTGTGTTAACCTTCCTGTTCTTTGAATTTCTATTTTACTTACCAGCCACAGTACATTCTTCATAATTACACAAACCTTATTCTCTATATTCTGTTATCTTATGCAAAAACTTCAATTCCTGACTACATAGGCCTGTACTTCCAAGGCCTGAATGCCACAAACATTTGTAGAAATACAAAAATATTAAAAATGTAATCTCTCATTCTTATTGCAGTTAAACATATGATTTGGATTATGTACTATTTAGTAATATTATCTTAAACATGCAGTAATGAATGATGCCACATCTTGAGGTCAAAGCTTTCCTACGAACAGAAGTTTGCCGATACAAACAAACACATATGTGTGAATACACGTGTGTAATACTCAAAGGTTAAAGGATGTTGCTTTTTAAATATAAAACTGATTTTATTTAGGGAAAGATAGTAACAAGGGTTTCAGTTTTCTACTAAATGATTTCCAGATTAATACCAGAAGAGTGATCCTGGTATTTTTGTTTGCTAGCTTTTCATTCATTCTTTGCCAATACAAGAATAGTAACTAATTCAATAAGATAAAGTAGGGAAGGCACAGAGACAAGTTGGCTATTTCAAAACATGTAACTAAACTTCAACACAGTAATACAATGATAACATTAATTCTGAGCTATCAATGATGAGGCAGTATGATGCAGGCCACAATGGAAATATACAAAAAATGAGGACTATGTGTTGGCTATGGTCACCGATCCTGACTACCAAGGAAACAATATCCAATGAACTAAATTGGTTGGCAGGTGAACTCTGAGGAAGCCATCAAAACCCTTCTCTGCCTCAAAGAGAGAAAAGTATTTTAAAGGCAATCCTCATAGAGACCATAGATCTTATTCCTCAATAAGACATTCCACTTGGCAAATTCCTTGAATAGTTTAATTATTGGCTAAATAAATGAAAACACACAATGTGTAAGTGGAGTTATTAGTTTTAAGGTAGGAGGTTGGAACTAGATGCTGAAACCAGGAGTGTAATGTTTACCTGAACTTCTTTGTTTAGTGTATAAAGATTAAAAATAGATCCTCATTTCCTTAAATCTTATCTTCACAGTTGTATATAGGGCTAGATAATGATGGGTAAATATACTCATTATTCCATTCACTGTGTAATTTGCATTGTTACAGAACTACAACTATAATGAACATCACATCAGGTGATCTGTTCTCAGAAAAGTAGCTTTGATCCAGGATCATCTCTAGGTAAATTAGCTGGACATGACTTATATCTAATTCTATTTTTGGAAAAATTAGGGTGCTTGTGATTTATTGTAAAAGGGTGTTTAAGTATTCAGCAGAAGCATATTTGAACATGAATATGAGAAAGTTTTACGATATGTATTTGTGTGAGTGTGTGTGTGTTAGCAAGTAAATGATGGTATAAACGTAACACATAGAGATGCCAAGTCAGTGTATATTCTCCCTCTTAATTCATAAGTATAGGCTCTACTACCCATGTTCTCTTGCTACTTTAGAAGAATGTGCAGCTGTGAAATAGAGGAAATAGCCACAACTGGAATTGGGTGTTTTCATGTTAATCTCTAGAGAAAAAGTATAAAAATTACTGTCACTGTCTCATAGTTTTTCTACTTCTTATCTTACTAGATTATGGACTGACAAACTCATTCATAGATTTTGTGAGGTCCTCCTCCAATAGATTACCATTTTTGGTATTGTTTTTTCTTAATGTAGTCAAACAGTATTTCTTTTTACTTGAAAAGTAACTTTTACTAATGTATAATTTTGCTTTACTTTTGAGAAAACCAAGGAACAAGGAGTAATGTCAGCAATATGGTGGAATAGGAAACCTTGAACTCTCCACTTCCTCATAGACTCACTGATTCAACAAAAACGCAGAGAACAATTCTCACTGTAGAAATTCAGAAAGCCGCAGAGATTCCTACATCCAGGCATGTGCAAACCAGTCACACCAAAACAGAAATATTCGAGAAAAGCAAGGAACAGAAATTGAGTATTTTCAGTTAAAAAATATAACTCACATATTAAAGTCTTTTGGTGTCATTTAATAAAATAAAGTAACATAATTAGAGGTTACCACACTTGAAAAGAAAATATTTGCAAGGTCTATGGAGAGGTATATAATTTAATCAACTATTTAAAGGTTTAAATTTATTTTTATTACCTGTCATATTTACAGAAAAACAAAGCTTAGAAGCTATACAGAATCAGTTTTTGTATAATAAATGAGAAATTATTCTGATAAAATCATCAAGAGATCTAATATGTTTCTTACTGGAGGGCAAGTTCCAGTTCTTATTCTTTCATCAATTTTTGATTGGCATATATAAATACTGTTACTATTTATTACAGTGGACCCTCACAGAAATTAACAATTGTACAGCTAGTTAGTATCTGTTTGATAAATAGACTATGTATCTTCCTATATCTTTATCTTTTTGAACTACTTACTATTTCTATTGCTGCATTAGAAGAATTTGAAAAGTGCCACCCCCACCAAAGATTCCACTATGTAATTCCAAGATTCTGTAAATAGGATGAGGCATCACTTCCATTATTATGTTACATTATTTGGTACAGTTGATCTTATGCAGTGAGCTTATTTGGGTGTGCCTGATCTACTTATATGAGCTCATTTTTTAAAATACTATTTAATTAATATAAAGAGAACAAATTTCATTTCGTTCATAGATACAATTATAAGAATATAATAATACTTCCCTCCCTCCACCTTTCTTTCTTTTTTAATTTTTGCAATAATATATTTTTAATTTACTTCATAGTCAAAAGCTTAAAGTTCTACTAAATGGAGAGTTCAACAAATAAAACATAGAAAGACCACTGCTCAGCCTGAATATAAATAAGGGCTATAAACAATAAGCATGAACTCTTAAAAGCACAATACTTTCTCTGGTTAATGGAAGAGAAGGAAATCAGGGAGATTCACATCACGAAAGATTTGTAATTATCAAGGTCTGGCTTCAATGTGGAGAAGATCACATAAGAAGCAATGCAGGCAGTCTTAAGGAGTTGACAGAGGCACCCGCTGAAAGTCCCCAAGGAAATAGTGACCTCAGTCCCACAACCACATCCATAATGCACTCTGCCAACAATCCAAATAAGCTTGGAATAGGATTCTTTCCCAGAGTTTCCACATTACAGCATAGGCACCTTGATCTTGGTTTTGTGATACCCTGAGGATAGGACCCAGGTAAGCCTGCCTGGACTTCCATCCTAAAGAAATCTGAGGTGTGTTGTTTTAAGCTGTCAAGCTTGTGTTAATTACTACATAACAAAACATAATGAACACAGTGATAAACATAAAGGATTCCAATGGCATGTTTCGATAGGTGATACCAGTCAAAATTATTCATGTTTATTTCAAATGACAGTTGTTTATCAGTGGTTATTAAGGTTTATTTGCTTCAGAATTTCATGGGAAAATTGTTAACACTTCAGATCTTGGGTGCTAAAATTCTCTAACCCAACAGAAACCAGCAACTTTGGTTTAATTTATCTTGGTTGGAGTCAAAGACTCTAGAAATACTTCTCATACAGGAGCTTTGGGGTCATTGGTGAGAAATTAATGCAGATGATATTCAATAACTGGCTGGTAGAATATGAATTGTGGAAGAAAACTATGGACACTTAGAGAACTAAATGTGACTGACAACACTCAAACATGGGTTCAGCAAGACTTAATTCTAGGATATTTTAATCCCATTTTATGAGTCTCTGAGAAAATGTCAGAAAAGCAAGCCAAAAGTCAAATATTCTCTCCCTTTATCAAAACAAATAAAAGCACATACTGTGAGAGTGGTGCTATTTTACAAACAGACTCAAGAAAAGATATGAGTTTGGGCAAGGAGTGAATGCAAACAGATTGCTGAATTAATGAAAGATATGTAGATCATATCTTCAGGAAAAGTATCACCTTGAGTACCTTGATTATTAAACTTCTGGGAAAGAAAGTCTTCCCTAGAGTGAAGCATATTTTGCAAAATCAAGAATCTTTATTCTCCCTATTAACCAGAGCTGAGTACAATCCATGTGTTTCATGTGCTGAGCTAACTCTGGATTTTGCTCACATAGAAGCCAAGACTACCTCTCTAGGAAAGACTGAAAAATCTTCAGGTGGTTCTCATTCCCCTCTTGATAACTAATCCTCTACCTCTCTGTGTGCATACTGGCACTCTGTAAGTCACTTTACAGAACAGATTGACAGATGATTGATTGATTACCCTTTGACTGAAATTCCTCCAAAGAAAAATGTTATTTCAACTAGGCACCAGTAATTTAAACCTTTTATCTCTAATGGTGGAATGAAAGGCTTTTTGTCTTGGCATTTTCAGCCTTTTATAAGCAGTCAAAGAAGTGTATGGTGTTTTGGGAGAGGTGTTTAAAGAGAGAAAGCCCAGGCTCACGATACATCTACTCAGTTCCCAGATTTTCATAGTAACGTAGAGGCAAATTATTACATTGCTTATGCCATTAGTTTTCCTCCTAAGCCTTCCTACTCCCAACCCCAAGTGTTCTTTTCCCTACTATGTGGGTGAGCCAGAACTACTCCGTAAAGAGCCAAAACTCTCATTCCCAATATTCAGAGACAGCCAGAAACCTGAGTCACCAAGTGCTTGGGTTTACAGAGTAAGTTAACCCTCAAATAAGTACTCAGAAAGGCTCCCCACCGCAGACTCCTTTATCTTACCTATCGGGCATTGGCTGGTTTGCTCTCAGATCCATTCCCTGTCCTTTGAAAACTTCATTTCCTAAGCATTCTTGCCTTTTGCTTTACAACTTGGTTCCAACACTGAGAGACACTGGCAGTGACAGATGACAGGACAAAGAGAAAACGCCTATGTAGACCTTCACCCCATCTCACAACACATCCTCTGGTGTCCAGTGTAGGATGCATCTCTTCTCTCTCCCAGCTGCTGCCTGGAAGCGCCTTCAAATTTGCTTCTTAGGGAGTAACTCTTGCTCTTGGACTTTAGCAGCACTAACTTTCCCCCTGCCTTCCACCTCCAAATGCAGGAGCTATCTCTTATGTTACTGACTTTTGGGTTACTTCACTATCCTTGTTTGCTGTTTAGCTCTTCCAACATCACTAAAAGCAAACAACATGGGATAGGCTCCAATTTCCAGGCTGGATTCCAACTGATAACTTTGATCTTACTTTGGCCTCAAGCACTTCTGTTTTCTAATGCCTTTGATGTTATTATAGTCAATATTTTTTCTTCTTAATGTCAACTCATTATTTGATATCCAAGACATTTTCAAGAAGCTTTCTTCACTGTTTTGCTCTAGAGGTGAAATCCCCATTCACAAACTGTGCTATTAATGAATGTACTGGCATCTTAAAGAAAACGAATTCAGTAAGAGTTGTGGTTGCATATTGGAAATCCTTACTATAAATACACTTGTATCTTTTGGGCAGGTGTGTGGGCACAATGGTTAAGATGCTGCTTGGGATGTCGCCACCCCATGTCAGAGTGCCTGTGATTGAGTCTCACCTTTAATCTCCACTCAGCACCCTGCTAATGTGCATCTTAAGAGGCAGCAGACGATGGCTAAAGTTCTTGAGTCCCTGCCACAAATGTGGGAGACATGGCTGGAGTGCAGGCTCCTGGCCGTGGCCTCATTCGGTCCTGGCTTTTGTGGGCATTTGGGGATTTAATCGGGGTAGAAGATTTCTCTTTCCTTTTCTCCATCTCACCCTCCCTCCTATCTCTTTACCAGCTTATCAAATATTTTTTACGATGTTTTAAAAAGTCAAGTGTCTTTCTCGTAAAGACTAAATTATTCTGATTTATTTAAAGCAAAGGATCTATAATAATTTTATCTGAGTAATATCAGCTGCTTTGAATCTTTAAGCATTTCAATTGTAATCATTTAGGTAACATCTTTCCAGTATGCAAAAGTGTCATGTGACTAAGATAATGTCATCAGTTTTCATATTTTAAGGAGACTGATAATGATGATATGAAGAACTCACTCAGGTCACACTGACCATGACACAGGAGAAGAAGCTGGTTTCCTAGTTCCAGACCAAGCTTCTCTCTAAATCCTACAGCTGGAAACACAAGTTTGGGTACTGTAAGGAGAGCCTGAGAAGGATAGGTAGTGTGCTCTGTGAGAGAGAGAGATGAGCAAACTTAAGATCTGGGAGTCCCTAAGAGACGACTAAACTGAAAGGTGTCATCCGAAGTTACCCATCTTGTAGTATTTGAAGAATCAGGAATCTCAGTAAATAGCCTGCCACTGCCTTCCACTCACTGTAAGAAAGGTCTTTTGCCTACCCTTCCTCATTTGGCATAAACCAAACAGCCATGGCCTTTTCATAAATGCAGATGAACTTTCAATATCATCATGATTGTAAAGAATATAGGCTCACCAGTTACATAGTATTCACAACCAGACAACTGTATTTGACATTCAATGTTGCATCAAATGATTTTATTTTAGGAAACCTGCTAAATATTTGAAATGTTAGGAGGAGACAAAATAAGAAATTGAAAATATGTGATAAAAATCAATAACAACATTAGTATTTGGAGGAGACGGAAGATTAAAATAGTATTGAATATGAACAGTAACGTGTTTACTATGTTCCTACTTAAAAAGGGATTTTCACAACTGATCTAATTTATACACCCTGAAGATAGTGTTAAGCCTATGTGTGATGAATATTCAGCAAATGCTTAAAGATCTAAGTGTATAGTTCCAAACCGCTTTGATTCTGTTTTCTAAATTTAGGATTTTCATGGTTTAAACTTTTTATATTATACACTAATTTTTTGCACATGCAAGTTATATTTTCCCAAATGTTCACGGAAAGTGTGGACCTTGCTTTAATACTATTTTGTATAAATCAATAAATGTAGGAAATTATCAACTGGAAATATAATTTTTATTTATTCATTTTTATTTACTTGAAATTGAGAGAGAGGGAAAGGAGAGATTGTCTATCCACTGGTTCATGCCCCATATGCCTGTAACAGCCAGAACTGGGCCAGGCTGAAGCTAGGAGTCCAGAACTCAGGGAAGGTATTCCACTCAGGTTGCAGGGAACAAAATGCTTGCTGCGTACCAGGGTGTGCATTAGCAGCAAGCTAGGCTTTTAAGAGGAGAAGGGATTCAAACTCAGGCACTCCAATAAAGGATGCAGGAGTCTCAAGCACATCTTATCCACTGTGCCAAATGTCCACCCCTAGAAGTAAAACTTTTTAAAAATTCAATATAAGGAAACAAAATATTTTGTTTTTGTTGATGTTTTATTTTTCATACTAAAAGGAAGGCTAAAAATATTGTCAGATTGTCAGATAGAACTTGAATGGGGAAAAATTACACAATTAAGAATTGAAAGGATTTCCAGATAATGAAGTATTCTTTTTATAATAATGTTATGTATGCTCATTTTCATTTATACTGTTTTTATCAAAATCAAGTTAAAATTTAAAAATCTGTGTTGGCTGACCATTAAGAAAACAATGACTTAAGTTACTGTTCTGATAGTATCAATTCAATCCTTTGAGTATTACCAAATTGATAGCTCTTAAAATATGATTATTATTGTTCAAGAACTTTTCAAAATACTCTCACCTCAGGGGCTGAGGTCAGTATGGTACAGCAAGTTAAGCCATTGCTGGCATACCAAATGGGCACAGATTATAGTCTCAGCTGCTCCACTTCTGGGTGCTCCACTTCCAATCCAACTACCTACTAACATGCCAGGGGAAGCAGAAGATGGTCAAAGTACTTGGGCTCCTGTACCCAAGTGACACATCTGGAGTTCCTGGTCTAGCCCCAGCTGTTGTGGCCATTTGTGGAGCGAAACAGCAGATGGAAGATTGATTCTCTCTCTCTCTCTGTTCCCTCTCCCTCTCCCTCTCTTTCTCCTTCTCTCTCTCTCTCAACAATGTCTTTCAAAATAAAAAAAATCTTAAAAAACATACTCTCGGGGTCAGCGCTGTGGCGCAGTGGGTTAACATCCTGCCCTGAAGCACTGGCATCCCATATTGGTGCCAGTTCTAGTCCCAGCTGCTCCTCTTCTGGTCCAGCTCTCTGCTACGGCCTGGGATATCAGTAGAAGATGGCCCAAGTCCTTGGGCCCCTGCACCTGCATGGGAGACCCAGAAGAAGCTCCTGGCTCCTGGCTTCAGATCAGTGCAGCTCTGGCCGTAGCGGGCATCTGGGGAATGCACCAGCAGATGGAAGACCTCTCTCTCTGTCTCTACTTCTCTCTGTAACTCTTTCAAATAAATAAAATAAATCTTTAAAAAAACACATACTCTCCCCCAGTCCATGCTTCATGGTGGTATACCAGCATCACATAGTCGTGGTCATCTATGAGGCCCTTTGTTGGATAAAGTGCAATAGGTTCTGCTTTGAAAACTTCTATTCCTTGACTTAAGACACAGAGAAAACATTTGCTGAGCTTTAAATGTCCTGGTTCAGTGAGTTTACTACTGACGGCATCTTCTCAAGATTCCTCCTCAGTGGTTATCAGGAAATGGAAATAAACTGGACAATGAGTAACACTGAATATATAACTTTTTAGACTCCCTTCTAGGACAAATCAACCTGCCAACAATCAACTGCAATCAGCTATGCTAATTCTCCAGGCACAAACTCTCAAGGCAGGCCCCTTATTGCGGAGACATCAGACTGCAAGTCAAATCTAAAACCAATGCAATGGAACTGGAAAGTGAATGGGGTCAAAGAATTCCATCTCTTGGAGTTTAAACTAACGTTTTTTTTTTCCCTCAACATGTCGGCCAATGATCATATCAAAAACACCTGTCAGAACTACAGAATCACAGATCTTACCCCAGACCAAATGAATCAGAATCTTTCTACGAGTGTTGCAAAAGATTTATGTGCATATTAAAATTACCACTAACCTTGTTAGTAGTTGCAGCAGAAGTAAATGTCATTGGGAACACTGAGCTGGAGAAGTTACAGGGGTCCACTGCAAGCCAAGTTCAGCAGAAAAAGCCAGAGTAGGGAGACAGATGGAAAGAGACAGCAGAAGATATATGGCAAAGGACTCTGTAACAAGCCTGCCTTACACAGTCTCAGTGTACAATTATTCTCTCTGTATAATCATTAACTGTGTCCCCTTTGACACTTAAACGAAGTCTAGTTTGGACAATAAATTATATGATATTTCTGTTAAAAAAAAATCCTCGGTGAGATTAAGGTTCATTCACGGCCTGGCTGTCATGCACACCCTCTTGGAGTCCATAAGTTGCTCTACCTTTTATTGTGACACATCATTCTTAGAAAAACAGATCCCTTCCTTGAGACCTCATTTCTTGAATAACTTACAGATAAAATATTTACAGTTAAATTACTGCATACTATGTGACATTAAAAATAATTAAAATGACTTGCTAGAGACTTAATTTATTGTATCTAATACCCAAAGCAAGCCCAGTTTATCTAACATCACAGGGAAGTGCACCCTGATTGAATGACTTCCTTAAGGTACCATATGAAGTGCTGGGGCTGATTCACACTCAGGGACAGCTGACTCTATAGCCTGGCTCCTTTCCTTTCTTCTGTGTGGCTTTCCAGGCTACCAGCTCATGTGTCTCTCTTCCAGGGATGCTGAAAACATCAGCCACATGCACGACCATCTCTGAACGCAAAGAAATTCTGTTTATAGAATATATGCTTCCTTTCTCTATTTTTTGAAAAAAAATTTAGATGCTCTGTATGTATGAATGGAGCATTATCTTCCAGATGGTATAAAACCAAGATACAAGATCTTTTTATTTTATTGTACTTAAATAATTTCCCCCCAAATACATCTGTATCTTAAAACTACCAAAATACACTAACGAATTTGTATAGTAAATATACTGACAAAACAACCTAAAATAAAATAGTAAATTAAGCCAGGAAAAAGTGTTATATTTTTCATATACAAATTACTCATAACTGTTAAGTGGTGCAAAATATACAATTCGAAAATCAGCTGTTCATCATCTTTACAATGAGTCCTATCTGGAAAGCAAAATAAAGCAATGGTATAAATAAAATTCTAGCATGTCTACAATTTTTTACATTAAAAATCATCTGAATTATATTTACAGTATTATAATAATAATTTTAAAAGGTTTGAATGTCAAGTTTCTATATATTTTGCCATAATAGTATGTTTTTTTAGATGTATATATGCAAGAACAGGGCATCCTAAGGCAACGCTTGCCCAAGTTAAACATTTACAGAATCATGAATGCCAATTACCTTACTACTTTGGCTTATTTCTTCCTTTGGGGTTAGGGAGAATGAACCAAAGTCAGGAATAAATATAGTCAGGCAAAAGTCCCAGTGCTTTCCATATAGTAAATTCAATAAATTCTTAATAAATTGCTCAACAGCTGGAAGGAAGGAAGGAAGGAAGGAGAGTAGGAAAAAAGGAAGGAAGGAAGGAAGATAGAAAGCATAGGAAAACAGGAACATACTCTTTAGTGATCAGAAGAGAGAGTTAATATTCTTAAAAAATTGGAATAGTTCTATCCTTGTGGACTATGATTCACACTAAGATATTTATGTATTTTATTGCATAAGTTAATAAAAGTTTTTCAAATACATAAACCAGATTAAGTATAAAACAAATGGAGGATTAAGGGTGACACTTGGAGAAAAAGTCACAGTAAGAGGCAGGCAACAGAGGACAGGAAAGATGAATAGGTGAAGAAGGGAAACGGAGTGGGAGAGCATGGGTTGGCAAGTAAAGGGAGAGAGGAGGAGAAACGGCAGTGAGGAAGGGCACGGCACGCACTTCAGACTGAACAACAAAATCACTTGGAAAGAATTATTCGATTAACGTTTGGGTCATCTAAGAGCCCCATGCTCTAAGAGAATGGAACCACTCCCCTCTTATGATGAATGCCCTAGTATTTGTATTTCAAATCTGAAATGGACAACTGATTTGTAAATAAGTAAGTAAACCTCAAAACATGAAATGCAAAGACATACAAAATCCAAACATGTTTATTTAACATTATAGTCTATAGATATAATTGCTGGGTTCCAATAATTGTACTTATCTTGCTATGGATCAGTAACTTGGTTTTGAAGATCAGGTCTAGTCAACATTAACTATTCCTTGAATAACCAGACCTGGTAGAAAGTCATTAAAATTTCCATAAATGTATAGACAAGGTTTAAACTCAGCAGTATAACTATGCCATGATTTTTCTATTGCTTTGTACATTTTAGGTTATTTTTTTCCTGTCTCACTACCACAAAATTTCTGTGAATTTAGCAGGACATTAATGATCCCTACTTTTAAATGGTGACAAAAAGCACACAGTGGTTACATGAGGGTCTCACATGAAGCACCAGAACAGCATTGGTCTTGATTATCTTGACACCTAAGACATTAGCTTTCCCCAAAGGGCTGGGTGGCTCTTTTTTTCTTCCATTAGTTGGACACACAACACTAATTAGCAAGCTGAAGCACTTTCATTTTCACTTTTGGCTAACAGACCCCAGTGAATCTCTAATTTACACGTTCCAGCTCTGCAGACATTTGCAGACCAAATACTTTAAGAGCTAGTCTTTAATTTGACTTGGTCTTCATTTCTGTAACTATATTGTTAAGATGTATATTTATTTGTCATTTCAGTAGAACCCTTGCTGCAAATAATCAATGGTTCCAAAAAGATAACTGTGTGATCGATCTCATTCCATTTCTTTAGTCTGCCAACTGTTAGGTCTTTTGTAATTAACTGCTAGTATAACAATAAGGACAACTTCAGCAAATCATTGGCAAGATGTTCTTCCCAACAACTGATTCAAAACACGATAAAGACGAAAAACATGTGCATTCAAAATCTTGATGACCGTATTTTCTTAAAAAGGATGTCTATTGATCTATCATCTTGTCTAGAAATGTATGTAACAAACTGTTAACAGAGGTTATCCACTGAAAGAGCAGTGAATTGAGAGTGAAGAAAAGTGCAATGTTCCTTTTTCTTTATATATTTCTGTACTTTTGAAATTTTTCTTGAATATTTATTTTAAATAAAAATGTAATTTTTAAAATAATATCTTGGTAATACAAAGAATTCTAGTGAGGCTGAATGCTTAATCATGATAATGTATTTGAAAACAAATGTATAATCTTTTATTACTATCATTTAGGACTTCATTAATTGAACTTTGAAATAAAGCAACATGCAAGGTAGGTTCTTAGCTCTTTAGTAGACAAAGGAAAAAACTACAGTGGCGATGCAGGGCTAAATCAAACAAAAACATCTGAATGTTTTCCACTTCCCTATGCTGCCAAGCAATGAAAACTGAGCCCAGTTTAACAATTAATTAACTCAGCCCAATTGAGTACAATTTAACAGAGTCTTTGTATTTCAAATGTACAGATCATGGAAGATTAACAACAAGAGAAATATTTAAGATATATTCTAGCGATAGCAACACAACTCAGAACTCAGGGCAATTGCATGCCAAAGTTGTTCATATAAAGTTAGTTAGTAGTTACATTTTATATTTTAATTATCCTACTGAATGTTGTCCTTCTATTACTAAATTAGCAAAAGATCTCTTTAAACTCTTCAAGGTCAGAAATGGGTTCAGTTGGCAATGATCAGTCCAGATAATTTTGTCTGATAATCAAAAATACTCTAGGATAGAAAAACATAATGAAAATATTTTCCAGATTATAAATCTAGTTTTCAATAATTGGTCCAAAATATATTGCTTATAACTGCTAATTATTATGAACCCAAATATTTTTTTAAAAATGTGACTAATAATATCAAATTATGTTAGTCTCAGCTCTATTATTTCTTATGATGAGTTAGAAACTATGATATACATTTAAGAGAGGATGGGCTACCAAATAAACCAAGGCTAAAGTAATTGATTGAATTCTGTCATTCAAAGGGAACCTTGAGAACAGAACTTAGGGACAATGCTGTGGGGCTTATGACTAAAAATGAACATGAAAAAAGTCACTGACTGTGGCCTTTCCCCTCCCCTGCCCACCTCCCACTGTGAATGGCAACCAGAGAAAGAACTAAGGGTAAAGGAATCTTTAACATCTCCTCCGTGGCAGGTGCTGAGAGAAACATCCCTCTCCTTCCTGATATGGCCAGGGGTTATCCCAGGGGACCTTATTAGCTAAAGTAAAAGAGAAATAAAAAAACTTGGTTATTACCCTTAAATTTCCTATGGCTCAGTACAATTTCTAGAGAGAGGATATACCTGTGGAGCATTCTCTAATGAAATCAGGGCTTCTGGGTTTTTCTAAATTTCTACCATTCTTTCAAACATGCAGAACTGCATTTTAGGTAGATTTTCATTCTTGTTTCCTTTATTTTGTAGTCATTGGCGTGATCACCATTAGATAAAGTGAAAAGTTATAGATAACATAAATTAAAGTTAGGATTCTCTTTTTAAAACTCACCTTGGTTTTGTTCCACAAATCATTGCCTTAGTCATATTGAAATGTGGATTGTTGTTCTGATATGTATTATCAGGGTTAAGTTTCATAATACTGCTGTTAGTTTTTAATAAAAACATGTTATTCCATAGGTAGAATCTAAAAATGTATGCAATATGAATGATTCTATCATAAATAAAATCTTGAGAGTTTTCTGCTGTGTGAAATTATACAATGAATTAGAAGTACATTATACATTAAAATTGCATCCATAGGCATGCATTTTGGAAGAAAAAAATGAAGGTTTTTTTCTACAGGTCACAAAGTTTTGAATATCCTTTCATAGATTTTGATGTTTTGGCTCAGATAGTGACCCCACTGTCTTTTATGATCTGATTACAAATGTTGCCTTTTCTTTTCTCTTGCTCTAATTCTCTTAACCTTTTCTATAACCCATTTAATCAAATCTTAAATGAAATTTGCATACAGAAGAGGGAAGCTACAGAAAGCTTGTAATAGTAGTTCACTTTCACAAACGAAAAGTTCCAGAGACATCAATTCCACCAAATCCCTTTCTCTCTGTAAGTAAATAAAAGATTAGACCAGAACATGTGATAGTATTTCCTGTCGTTTAAAGGAATAAGACACTATTTCCTACCCCAATTGTTGTGAACCCCAGTGGATTCTTATGAAAGACCCAATACTGCAAACGTTGTTTGTTCAACTTTAGTCATCTGCCAAGCTGGGAGGTAAAGTGAATGAGAGGCAGAGTGCATATTTATTGACTGTTTCTGAAACAAAATCAAAGAAAGAAGCAAGCAAAAAGAAAAGGAAGGAAAACCTCAACAGTATTTAAGACTAAACTTGTCAGCTGAGTAATAGTAAGTGGCTGCTATTTTTATTAAGCACCTGGTGAGGTGCATTTTTTATTAGTTTTATTCTTTAATTCCTAAACTTATGAAAAAATGTCATGTACAGAAACCTTCCCAGATGACCATCCCAAACTTGTCCTCGCACTCTCCCTCTGCCAGCACTGTAGCTGTACTCACCTTCATCCTAACACTTTTCACACATGTAAAATAGGGGGGAATAATACTGTCCATATGGGGCTGGGCTTTGGAGTGAGGAAAACATGGGTTTGGAACAGAGCCCTGTCACACGCTCTGAGACTCAATCATAATCTCCTTGAGCCTCAGTTTCCTCCTAGGCAGAATGGGGGCAGTTGCAGAACTTACACTGCAGGATATTTATTAACACTATGAGTTCATGTTTGCAGGGCATCTAGCCTCATCCATACCAAGGACCTGGTTGATATCAAGAAAAACAGTGTTGCCTTTGAGGGAAGAGATAGCCTCTGATTCTCTTCATATTCTCACAGTGCAGGTAGGTGGATGCAGTCCTGCAGTAGGGGTTTATGAAGTAGTCATTGAACCAATGACAAATGAATGAGTGAATGAACAGATGCATGAATGGATGGATGAATAATCTTCTAAATCACAGAACCACATTCTTTTTGTTAAGGGCTCAACTTTCCTATTTTCCTCATCCTGAAATAGGGGAAGTTTCCCCGGGATACCAGATGTGTCTGGTGGTCTGCTTATTTATAACATAGGGCATAGATGTACATAGATACCCCACACAATAATAAAAATGAACCTTTTCTTATCACCACCTCTCCATGGTATATCCCCAAATCACCCTGTACATATCTTCTTTAAGAAATTATGATGTAAAATACATCTCGTCTGCTTATTAGTCAGATGACTTTTAAAATATTCCCTGCCCATTCTAAGTATTCATTTCCTTGCTTGTATAACTATGGTATAATAGTAATTATATGTGTCGGGGGGTGTTGTGATATTTCAGTGAGATAATGTGTATGAAAGGTGCATTGTGTAAGGGGAAAAAGGATTAATTTTCCTGATGGAGGCAGCTGCCTCCCTACTATCCCTTCTTTAGAATGCTTTCTTAAAGACACTGATAAAGGCAGAACCTATTTCTTTTTTACAGGCAGAGTTAGTGAGAGAGAGAGAGAGAGAGAGAGAGAGAGAGAGAGAGAGAATGGTCTTTTTTCCATTGGTTCACCCCCCAAATGGCTGCTACAGCCGGCACACTGCGCCGATCCAAAGCCAGGAGCCAGGTGCTTCCTCCTGGTCTCCCATGTGGGTGCAGGGCCCAAGGACCTGGGCCATCCTCCACTGCCTTCCCGGGCCACAGCAGAGAGCTGGACTGGAAGAGGAGCAACCGGGACAGAACCGGCACCCCCGACAGGGACTAGAACCCGGTGTGCCAGAGCCGCAGGTGGAGGATTAGCCTAGTGAGCCGCGGCGCCCACCGAGCCTATTGATTTTCAATTCAAGATTAGGAGGTTGTGGGCCTTCAAGCTGTAAATGCATACTCCAGAATTAGCTTAAGCATCTAACTCATGGGACAATCACAGGTGCACTCATGTAGCCATCAAGAGACAATATGATTGTTCTTTCTTCTGCTTTACTGTATAGATGTGTACAAAACTCTGTCCACACTTTGTAGTCAACTTTGCTGTATGTCACATACCCACTGTATAATAAATGTATTTCTCTCTTTCCTCTATATAGGCACAGAGGACCTTTGGATAGCAGGCTTGTCTTATTTCCCCAACAATGAAAACCTGTAAAGTACTAAACATCTGTTAATTGTTGAGGTTGTTATTATAATTATTATAATTACAGTTATTGCAGGACTATAAGGACAGAAAACTATGCCAATTATCTAAATTAAAAAGATCATAAAGGCCGGCTCCATGGCTCACTTGGCTAATCCTCCACCTGTGGTGCGGCACCCCGGGTTCTAGTCCCGGTTGGGGCACCGGGTACTAGTCTCGGTTGCTCCTCTTCCAGTCCAGCTTTCTGCTGTAGCCCAGGAGGGCGGTGGAGGATGGCCCAAGTAATTGGATCCCTGCACCAGCATGGGAGATCAGGAGGAGGCACCTGGCTTCTGGCTTCCAATGGGCACAGCACTGGCCGTGGCAGCCATTGGGGGAATGAACCAACAGAAGGAAGACCTTTCTCTCTGTCTCTCTGTCTCTCACTATCTAACTCCGTCTGGCAAAAAAAAAAAAAAAAAAAAAAAAAAAAAATCATAAAATGTCTTTGTTCAGTAATTCCTACAAAAGTGGCTTTCCCCAAAATTCAGCTGAATATGTACTTTGTTTTAAAGACTCATTTATATATTTGAAAGGCAGAGTTACAGAGAGGGAGACAGAGAAAATTCCACCCACTGGCTCACTTCCTAAATGACCACAGCAGCTGGGGGCTGGACCAGCCCAAATTCAGGAGCCTGGAACTACATCTGAACCTCCCACATGGGTGGCAGGGACCCAAATACTTGGTCCATATTTCTCTGTATGCCTAGGCACATTAGCAGGGAGCTGGATTGGAAGTGATATGCAAACCAGCAACCATATAGGATGCCAAAACTGTAGGCAGTAGGTTAGCCCATTGAACCACAATGCTGATCCCTGAATATGTATTTTTAAATTTTGTGTTGAAATTATTTTTATCATTTACTAATTCCAAGAGAAAAGTACATAAATTTCCTATCTTAAAATTACTAAATCATAGATCTGTAGCAGTCCAGTAATTAAAGATTAAATTATTTTGGTCACACTAAAAAGTTGCATACTTCAAACAAAATGTACATCAAGTTTCCACATACTCAAATTGTTATAAATATGGAATTTTTTTTTGACAGACAGAGTTAGACAGTGAGAAAGAGAGACAGAGAGAAAGGTCTTCCTTCTGTTGGTTCACCCCCCAAATGGCTGCTACAGCCAGCGTGCTGCGCCGATCCGAAGCTAAGAGCCAGGTGCCTCCTGGTCTCCCATGCGGGTGCAGGGCCCAAGCACTTGGGCCATCCTCCACTGCCTTCCCAGGCCACAGCAGAGAGCTGGACTGGAAGAGGAGCAACCGAGACAGAATCCGGCACCCCAGCTGGGACTAGAACCCAGGGTGCTGGTGTCACAGGCAGAGGATTAGCCAAGTGAGGCACAGTGCTGGCCTAAAGATGGAATTTAAAATGAATGATCTGACTTACAGTTTTTTGACTTTATAATTGGTCAAAAGCCATACACATTCAGTTGAAACTGTACTTCAGAATTTGAATTTGGATCATTTCTAGGGTGCTGTTTAGTACAATCCACTCTCCCACGCTTGGCAGGAGCAACGAACCACAGCTCCCAGACTGCCACAGGAACACGTACAGAAACAAACAATGCTCTACAGTATGCTGTGCTGGTACACTGTGATGTTCAGTATGATAGGTGTGTTCAAACATTTTCAACTCTTGATGCTCCAACTTATGATGGGTTTATCAAGATGTAAAGCCATGGCAACTTCACGAGCATCTGTATTCAAAAATTAAAGATGAAACAAAACAGAAAGAGTAGTCCGACAAAGGTGAACGTGCTTTGAAATTTTGTGCAACAATGTGATCTAAAACAAAGCACATCATAAGTTGGCTCTTATAGTCAAATACGGTATTTGTTTTTTAATACTTACGGTCATGGGAGGGTAGGGTGGAAAGTATCATTATGTTCCTAAATTTGTTTATATGAAATTTGTATGTTTTAAATAAAATTTTTTAAAAGAACCAATCAATTACTGCTTCCTATTACCACCGCCACTTTCAACAAACCCTTCTTCCTATTCACTTTCCTTATGTGTCATAATGGAACCCACTGGTTTCCTGGCTTGTAGGATCTTTCTTTAAAACTACCCAATCATTGGCGAAGTCTCTTGTAAATTCACTTTGTCACACTGCCTACTGCAAGATTTGCCAAATATCAGCCATGCCTACCAAACTTCATATGAAAGCCTGAGCTTTAGCATTTTGGGCTGTAATTCTTAGCATATATCTTATTTTTTTTCCTGACAGGCAGAGTGGACAGTGAGAGAGAGAGACAGAGAGAAAGGTCTTCCTTTGCCGTTGGTTCACCCTCCAATGGCCGCTGCGGCCGGCGCACCACGCTGATCCGAAGGCAGGAGCCAGGTGCTTCTCCTGGTCTCCCATGCGGTGTAGGGCCCAAGCACCTGGGCCATCTTCCTCTGCACTCCCGGGCCACAGCAGAGAGCTGGCCTGGAAGAGGAGCAACTGGGACAGAATCCAGTGCCCTAACCGGGACTAGAACATGGTGTGCCGGCGCCATAGGCGGAGGATTAGCCTATTGAGCCGCGGCGCCGGCCATGCATCTATCTTGTAAACTGTGCCGGCTCTGTGGCACAACATGTAAAGCCACCGCTTGGAACACTAGCATCCCATATGGGCATTGGTTCATATCCCAGCTGCTTCATTTCTAATCCAGCTCCCTGATCATAACCTGGGAAAAACAGCAGAGATGGCCCAAATGTTTGGGCCCCTGCCACCCATGTGGGAGACCCAGAAGAAGCTCCTGGTTCCTGCCTTTGGCCTGGCGCAGACCTGGCCATTGTGGCCATCTGAGGAGTGAACCATAGGATGGAAGATTCTCTCTCTCTTTCTCTCTGTGTGTGTGTGTGTCTTTCCCACTCTCTCTGTAATGCTTTTGAATAAATAAATCTTTAAAGAATAAAGTAAAATAAAATAAATAATGTAATTCCATAGAGTATATGTCTGTAATTTTTCACATTTCTCAGTTATTTTAGGCTAGGTTAGGATTTCAGCCCTAATCACCCTCCTCAGCTATAACCCAAATCATCAATTCCTCCTACTCTACATTTGTGAATACATCTTCAATAAGCTCTACTCCGATTCTTACTCCTGGTTCACAGACACCAAGTATTCCCATGTACCCTCAGAAATATACATAACATCAAAGTATATGCCCCCAACTGGTCTTTCTGTAATCTAATTTCATCAACTATAGTCCACAAACACCATGCTACCCATTTGCTTACATGTAACTATAAAAAATGTTTTATATATTTGAAAGACTGAATTAGAGAGGAAGAGAGGGAGAGAGAAAGAGAGAGAGAGCAAGAGATCTTACATCTACTGGTTCACTCCCACAAATGGCCTTAATGGCTATGGCTAAGTCAGATGGAAGCCAGGATCCAAGAATTCCATCCAGGTCTCTCACATGAGTGGCAGATTTCCAGTCCTTGGACCATCTTCTGCTGCTTTCCCAGGCACAACAGCAGAGAGCTGGATCAGAAGTGGTGTAGCTGGGCCATAAATGGCTGCTCACTTGGGATTCTGGCATTGCAGGCAGCGACTAAACCTGCTGTCCCACAATGCTTGTTCCACTACATAATTCTTTTTAAAAATATTTTATTTATTTAATCAGAAAGACTTACAGAGAGAGAGAGAGAGAGAGAATCCTTAAGAAAACTAATTTAACATTATCTGAGACAGATAAAGTCAAACTTACAAAATATACAGAAAGAGTCTTATGGCAAAATAAATTCAAAAATTTGAGAAAGAGAAGAGAAACTGTTACTACTTATTTCTCTAAAATGTGTTTCATAATAGAGTAATGTGAAAAATAAATAATAGAATAGAATAATAAATGTGTCTCACAATAGAATAGTATCATAGAACTAAATCAAATTTGATCATATTGAAAAATAATTTGTTTTTTAAAAGCAAATACAGAACATGTTCTCCTTTTATACAGAACATTCTTATTTTCAATATCTTCCATCATACACACATAACCATCTTTCCCACTGTGCAGCTTTGGAAGCCATCCTCAGATTATATGAAAACTTACTGTTAGGAAAATTGTGTATTCATGCCTCCTGTATGTGCATGTTGAGTAGTCCCTAGCAGATGTATGTGTTGTGAATTTCCTGTTCTATTGCCTCTTTCCCTTCTTTTCCGTACTGTCGTTTCCAATGAAAAATTTTACACCAGTTACAGATCACCTACAAAATTCACAGCTTTTGAAACACCTTGAGGATTTGAACATTTTTATTCTTAAAATAACCTGTGGACTTTCCAAATGGCATTACAAACCTATGACACCAGTTCAAGAATGGAGCAACTTTTCCTTTTAAAGATTCCCGAAGCATAGCCTTTCAAGGCATAATTAGGCTTTGGAGAATGACTTTGTCTTACCAAGCAATACCTGGACACAGCAGAAAGGGCCAAGCCAAACTTGCCTCAGGGAGATAATAAATCCTCACCAGTTGTCAGCTTACAACATTTGGCTCCAGGTCAATCACCACTAAATTTTCAAAAGACATAAGCACACAGGGAATGGAAGATTCTCAGTAACATACCAAGGTTTTAAAAACTGGTAAAAGAAACCTGTAGAAAAACTTTGATTGAGGCATTTAATGAGATAATTCCTGATTTAATTTTTAAAAAAGTATTATTCCCATATTTATTGACAGAATCCTATTCTGTTATCCTATGATTTATGCCCAATTAGAGAAAAATCTCTGTTCTTTCCCATTCCTTTTTCATGAATTCTGAATCTGGCATCACAGAGTCACCCTAGAGTTTCACTCTTTTTTAGGGGAAAGTCACTGAGTCCTCGCATTTTTGCCTGCTCTGTGAAGAAAGATGAGAAGACACTGCAGCTTGATTCTGGGAGGGAAAGGACAACTTCTTTGTCTTTGTAATTTTTTCAGGGTCGTATCCTGACAGATGGAAATCTGTAATAAGAGGATGTTTTAATAATTTGTAATCATTTACTTTGTGTGCATTTTCTTAAGAGCACCAGGATTTGCATAGTTTCGACAAGAACACAATTATACCCAGTTCGAGCTTCATGGTTTTGTATAAATTTCCCAATAAATGAAGAAAACAATCTATGGCAGCTTTTAATAATAAACAATTCAAGTCTAAGGCCATGTCTATTCCAATATTAACTTTCCAAGAAAAGGAGTGCATGTGTGATTTATGTTCTGCTTTAACAACAATATCCAAGGCTCTTTCTTTCCGAGAAATTGAAACAGCACAAATCTAATGACAATCAAACATTTTTATGAATATAACTACATTTATGGACTGGTATGTTAGTTGTGTGTAGTGTATTAGTAATCTAGGATTTTATACATGGGGAATAAAATCCAGATCGTAAGTAATGCTATAAACAAATAGCTATAATCAAACAATTGAAAAACATCATGAATGCAGCATTATAGCATTCTTACCACGAATATTTTAAATTAAAAATTCATACATTCAGGATAATATACAATAACATTCAAGACCACACAGGTTAATTATTAATAATATAGTATATAAAATTATATATTCTTGAAACGATTTTAAATTCCCTTTATGTGGGGTAAAGTGCCCTTAAAAGTAATTAAGTTTTAGAAAGACGAGGCATTTCCACTTTGGATATTAATATCAAATATTTCATATCCAGTGTTTTCAGCTTTAAGCTAAAATAAAAATACAACCCATAATAATTGTGGAAATAATTCAGAAAATGCAAACCAAGGAGGATAAAACTAAACAGACCCACACAGACATCCCCCCATGACAAAATCCATTTGAGGCCAGCAGCAAAAATCCTGAAAGATGTATACATCGCACATGCATTATGCTGACAAGTTGAAACACCAGCACCAAACAGAATAGCTAAATAACACTTCCCCAAAGAATATCTTTTCATCCTATCCCAACTACCTTCAAAGAATTACACCACTTGTATGTTTCTAAGAGGATTTCCAAAAAAATGTATACAGAATTGAAAAGAAACATCTGCAATTCTAAAATGAAATCCCATCACTTTTGGTGTTAGAGAAACACAACTTGCTAAAAAAAAAGATTTTTTTCATGAACTATCTTATCCTTTCTCCCTCTCTCTCTCGCATTTTAAATTTAAATGCACAAAATCTCTGGTAAATAAATTAAATGGCATGAGACAGTATATATATATTATATATGTGTATATATATATATATTGCATATAGAAGACTAGGATTTTAGATGGACATCTCAAAAGTATCTAAAATTTTCCCTCAAGTTGCTGAACTGGTGGACCCCACAGCCATCACCTACACTAGGAACACACTGTTGTTTTTATCAGTCTCCTGCTGTCATTCCACTGCTGCATGGGACAGTCTTCCACAAGACTTAGACAAGCCTCATTCATCCACATTCTACTCTGGAGGAGCTGACACTTACTGTGAATTCTGCTCTTCAACTTAAATACCAGTGTCTGTGGCGGACCAATTCTATCATTGCCGATACAGCATCCCTCAGGCGAGGTCCAACCTTTCCTTCGAACTGCACCCAGGGATTACTCTGACTTCCCCTAAATTCTCTCCTCTGCACAGTAAGAGCTAATCTTTCCTGTATGAAGCAGGAGATGGTGTTGCTATGACAACAGAGCACATTCTAGCAGTGGGACTACTGTTATGAGCCTTCAAAGACTCAGGGAAACATGCACTCAGTCTTCCTCCAGGGCTATGGGCTCCTTCTTTTAGGATTTAACCCCACAACAAGTTTACCCTCAGATAGTGCTGCTGATTAGCCACGCATTTTGCTGCAGGGAGATCACTAGTTAAGAACGTGGTGAGAAGATCACAGCATTATTTAATCAAAGTGCCATTCCCGGTGATATTAAATTTCCAGTTGTAAATGCTCTATATTGCAGTTTTAAAATACTATCCCTAGTTAAAGTATTCCACTTATTCTTTGTTTTTCTAAAATGATAATGTGTTAAGAATGACACTGTCTTCGAAGCTTTATCTTTTTTGTTTGTATATCATCACTATTGTATCAACTTGAAGGTTAGATACAGTCACACACACACACACACACACACACATATCCATTTTCTCTCTTTAGCATCAACGTCTGGAGCCTTGAGGTTTCAGGGTGGGGGGAGGGGATATGCTAACAAAAGCAAATCCCTGCAGCCACATTTTGCATACATATATTAGCCAGAGAATAATCACAATAAGCCCTAATCATTTAGAAAAATAATCACAAGTGGAATTGAAGTGCCTACGCAACGGCAGAAGAGAAAGAGTATTGAGCTCCATACTGTAAGAGGGCAGATTTTATTATAACATTTTCCAACCCAGCAGCTATGTATTTTAGAATAATGAATGCAAACACTGTAAATATTTTAAAGGACTGATAATCCATTTTAACAGTTCTGTGTACATTTTGGAATATTGTTTTCTTCAGACACATTACTGTGATTCAAACATGCCCATCCTTTTCATTGGAAGGGAAGACGGAAGGCAGAAAAAGTTTTCCCCTCAGCAGCAGAGGTTCAGTTTGCTAAACCCTGGAGAGTCAGGTTTTTGCCCAGGGAGTCAAAGGAACTGCACTTTTTATTCCTAAATTTCCTCGGTACCTTTTCCATTTCTCAATCCTTTGTCAGGAGCAGCTATCACCACACAACACCCTTATCTCACTCACTGAATTACTCTCCTTTGTGGTTGAAGCAATAAAATCTACATCATCTACATCTATTCTTTAGTGCAAAGGGAAGACAGCACTTTCTGGACATTGCTGTCCCACAGAGGTGACGGGATCTACAGATTAGATGGATTTAGTGTTCTATTGGTCATGTAGCAAAATCACTCTCATTACTTCTTGCTTATCACTCTAAGGTTTCTTTGGGGAAAAAAGATATGAGTTAAAAAAAAGCTGTAAGATATTAATTAGAAGCTCAATATTGCAGACAATACATGTAGTAACACTTAGTAGTTTATATAAAACAGTATTTTTGAACTCATTTTGATTTGCTGTTGATTTCTATCATAATGAAAAAATGCAGTTAACATTTTGTTTAACGGATGTCTTGGTATATATCTCCAGGACCTATCTATCTACCTTGTAATATATGCAGCTCATTTGTTCTTTCATGATCTTTGTTCAGAGCTTAAGAAGGTATATTTTCATAATTCAAAAGTTATAGCGTCTGTTTTCATTAGGTTCATTATTATCTAATTAGTAAGAGCTTTTTTTTTTTAATTTTTCACTCTCATCTTCAGGGAAACTGGATAAGTGCCAAAACATGTAAACAACATATGGTTTACTTTCAAAATCAACCAACCACAATTACTTATTTCTCAAGAATTTCTTAGCTACAAAAAAAGAGAAAAGGTTGAAATAATTTCCTGCACTAATAGGTAATGTTTACTTACCATCTGCTATTCCTTGAAGACTGATTACCTGGAGATCAATCATATTATATATTTACCAGTTCTTGTCCCTCCAAGAAGACACCATTACCTATAAAAGTATGGTTATTAAGTAGGTCATGCTGAATGTGTTGTAACTTAGATTTGAATTTTGAAAGTAACCCACTAAGGTTATATGAATGCCAGATGTGATCACTGAAAGGAGTTTGAGTTTCATCATTGCCTCCCATGAATCACTTCTATACGCTCCTTCTTTTCAACATAGCAATCTATATTTTTAGTAAATTATAATAACATGGCTGTCTCATAGGGAACAGGGAAAAGGAAACAGCATTTTTCTCAAAAAAAGTTATGAGGATGAATTCCAATGCAGCTCCATGGAAAGAGACAGGAAAGGGAGCAAAGAGTGCAGGAACAACAACTTCTGTCTAAGAAACACTTTCTATGGGGAGGCTGGAGAACATGGAGCACGGATTAACAACAAATGGGATTGCTATCTTTGTGTTCTTCAACTTGCTCATCACCAAAATGGAAAATAATAGTACTTAGGGGTTCTTATGAGAATGCAAAGAGTTAATAGGCAGAATTTCTCAAAACAGCAGCTGGTGTAAAGAATACCCTAAGTAATCGTTAGGTATTATTTAGGATATTGAATACAGGCTTAAATATTATTCATTTTTGTTTCCCCTGTTCCAAATGCAATATCTGCTCCAGGACAGATATTCAATAGAAGACAGAAAAAGTAGTTTTTTAATGATATCTATATGATTTTAATAACTAGCAAAGCAAAGTAAATAAATAGCAAAACATTCTAAAACATCAGAAGAGGAATATCAATGATTTTATATTGCTAATTATTATAGGCTTCAAAGTTCAATAAAAAATTCAGCAGGTGAATGAATTACATTTTAAAAATGTCACCTTCTATTATATTAATTCTATTTTAAAGATTACTCACTGAACAATGGTTAAGAGTATGATAAGTAATATTACCTTTGAATACAAACAACAAATCTTAGTTTGAGTTATCATTTATTAGCACATTTATTTACAATTGTTTTTTGGAGTTTTTTTTAAGATTTTATTTATTTTATTAGAAAATCAGGGGTACAGAGAGAGTAGAAACAGAGATGAGAGAGAAGGAAAAACAAATAGAGAGAGATCTTCCATCTGCTGGTTCACTCCCCTGATGGCCACAGAGGTTGGGGCAGGGCCAGGCTGGGCCAGAATTCTTCCCAGTCTCCCATGTAGGTGCAAGGGCTCAAAGAGTTGGTCCCTGTTCAGTTGCTTTCTCAGACACATTAGCAGGGAGCTGAATCAGAAGTCGAGCAGCTAGGACTCAAACTGGTGCCCATAAAGGATGCCAGTGCTGTAGATGGTGGCTTAATCCACTGCACCACAGCACCAGCCTCTGGTTTAGAAGACATTATGATAGCTACGGGGATTCAAAGACTTAGGTTACTATACTTGTCATCAGTGAGTTCACAGTCTAAAGGAGGAAGTGGTCATTCATTCAACACACCTCTCCATGGCGGGCACTGTCCGAGGGGCTAAGGATACAATAGCAAGAGAGAAATACTGACTCTTGGGAATTTTGCCTCTACCTGTGTGAGTTGTTTAGGCACGGTGAGATGAACATATTTTACATAAGAAGCAACTGCTATAGAAGAAAATAAACCCAGATTGAGGAGACAGACAAGTACACAAGCCTTTAACAGTCAAAATGCCAATTATTTTGACAAAATTATGAACTAAATGCCCTAAGAAAACTTTGTCCTGGTATAGGGAGATAAACACACAAAATCGTTGAACAAGCTTGCAGATGTAGCAACAACAGGAAAAAACTGGAGCAGCCCAATGCTCCCACTGAGAATAACCAGAAAAACTATTTTTTAAAAAATGTATGTTTGAAATCTGTTTGCAGGTATCAGCTAAGAAGCAGCCAGAATTTGAATGCTCAAGATCCTTGAGAAAAGGAAATCAGAGGAATGTGAACCAACATCCTGCAAACAGCCTGCTCCCCAGGGGCAAATGTGATTCTGGTGTAAAGAGATAGACCAAGAGTATGAGCATACATTGCAAATAGGGAGAGAAAAGAGTAGAACGATTTCAAAATCTCATAATACAGAGGGAAAAAATTGATTTCAGATTGAAAATGGTAGCCAGGATGTATCAAGATTATAGAGAAAAGGAGTGACACCTCTACTCTATTACTTTGCCCTTGTGGCTTCCGCTTATTTACAAGTTGCACAAAGCAAAAGGAAAAGGAGGTAAGCATAAAACTACTCTTAAAAAATAGAGCAATATTTACTGCACTCTCAAGCTTTAGCAAGCAGTGCAGGCTCCCAGTTGGGATACCCAGTATGTTAAAATCTATGCATGGAGGAAACACAGATGGAGAAGGAAGCTTTTAAAAACCAACACTCAGTATCAATCAGTTCAACACTTGATTCAATTCACGTATTTGGTGTCTCCCTATCTGCCTACTAGAGGATAACTGAGGCTTTCTGAGCCAGGTAATATTCCCAAGTGTCCCCATTATTTTTCATATACTTTATCCAGAATTTAATTTTAAAAAATCACAAGGAGACCAAGCAAAAGGATGCAAAGATAAAAAGATTATGGAAAAGACAGAAAGAAAGACAGATAACTCAGGTATTAACAGTTATCAGAAATGACTTTATAGTAATTGTGAATATTATGATTAAGAGGATTTAAGATTACATCCACTTCACCAGCACTAGAATCTATAAAAGGTACTCAAGTGGAAATTTCAAGAATTTAAATATGAGATAAATAAAATTAGACATTTAATAGGCAGACTTTATGACTGATAACAGTTAGAAACAAAGGTAGTGAATTGGAATACAAAGCAACAGAGAATATCTATGTTGAAAAATCAACTTAAATGCATGAAAAGTAGAGAAAAGAATATTAGGGACATATGGGAAATGGGAAAAGGATTTCAGTGATTTGTTGATAAACAAATCTACAACCAGTTCTCAAAAAAGGACACAATATTATAAAATTCACTATTATAAAGTGTGTCTATCACATAATTTACAAATAATAATAATAAAATACATAATACTCTATTGTAGATTTCCTATAGCCAGTTGATTCTGAGCACTCATTGATTTTTGTTGAACTATCACATTTGTAGACAGCATATAACCACAACTGACAATCAACTGCACTTCCACATGCATATTGGTTCCTGCTCTTTCTTATGCTACTGAGTAACATGAAAATGTGACGGTGAAGATAAATATTGGAAATTCAGTTGCATATCAGTGCCATAAGCAAATGCTTTGCTAAGTCAGAAAATTGTTTCCAAAAGCTGGATACCTTGTACAATTTCAATGTTTTAGAATTAAGACTTGTTTTAAAGCCCAAAGTGAAGTCTATTCCAAAGAATGTTTCACATATACTCAAAAAGAAGGGTTGGAGTGTTCTGCACATGTGTGTTAGTGTTAGGTAGGAAGTCAGATATGAGAGGGAGAGGGGGAGGGGGAGGGGAGGAAGAGATAGCAATAGATCTTCCATGCACTGGTTCAATTCCCAAATGGCTACAATTTGTAAATTCCAAAATGGCTACAATTTTTGTGTGTGTGACAAAGGCTTAAGGAGGCATTTAGGTCCAGCATATGCTTCTCAAAGTCAAACCCATAACGTTTCAGGGGCAGCCCGGTATTTGCATCCTTCCCTGACCCTTCTACCTGATAACCTGCCAGGTGGGGGGTCCCAGCCCCTTCTGCCTGATATCTGCATTTCAAATATCCTGCTCTGGATCCTGATCCTCCAGGGGGTCCTACCCATCCTTCCTCTAACTGGGGCGATGCCAGCCAGGCTTCCCCCTGTCTGATAACTTCAGGGGGAAAGCTCAGATAGGAGTTTTTAGTATTTACATCCATAAAGTCTTTTGTTTCAGGAGGAGATGTAAGAAGACAAAGACCTATCCCCTTAAAAACCCCAGCCTCAACCAGACCGCACGCTCAGCCCTCTGCCTCTACGCTGAGCTGTCCTCCTGGCCTGGTCAGGTGTACTCTCTCCACTCAACCATGTAACCCCGCTCTCCCCCAGTCCGAGCAATTGGGTACTCTCTCTCTGGCTCTGTCTGGAGAGGTGCCCATCTGTTTTTAGGATGTTCCTACCCTAATAAACCTTGCTGTTTTACTTTCCACTACTCTCTGCCTCATGCCTGAATTCTTTCTTGCACGAAGACAAGAACCCTGCCATTCTGTGGTAACGTTAGGTCCAACTTTCTGTAATGTTCAAGCTCTCCATTCCCTTATTGATCTTACTCGTGTGCATTTTACTCATTACTGAGAGTGGAGTATTGAAGTCCCTTACCATTTCTGTGCTGCTGTTTGTTTTCTCCTTTAGTTCTGTTCATGTGTGCTTCATATATTTGGGGGCTCTGATGTTGTATACATCCATATTTGTAATTATTACATCTTCTTGATAAATCAATCCTTTTATCATTATAGAATGTCCTTCTCGATATTATAACAGATTTTGTCTTAAAGTCTACTTTGTCTTCTATTGGGATAGTCATCCCTGCTCTCCTTTTCTCACTATTTGTATAGAACATCTATATCCATTTTCTAACACTCAGCCTATAATATGTCCTTAAATTTAAGCAAGTCATTGGGAACCATAGATAATTTTATCCTGTTTTTATAAATTCAGCTAACTGTGTCTTTTAATTGGGGAGTTCAATCAAGTTCTATTTAAACTACTGAAATAGGGGAAAGATGTAATGCTACAAATTATGTTTTTTTTCATATGATGTATAGCTCTTTTGTTCCTCCATTCTTCTTATTGCTTTCATTTGTGTTTCATTAATTTTTTTTTCATGGTGATATGCTTTGATTCCCTTCTCATTTCCTTTTATGTATGTCCTGTAGATATTTTCTTTGTGTTTACTCCTTGAGATTACATAAACATCTTAGAGTTATAAGGTTCTATTTTAAACTGATAATCACTTTAATCACATACAAAACTTTAATCACATACAAAAACTACTCTTTTCAGCTCCTCTGTACACATATCATTGATGTCACAAAGAACATCTTTATATACTATGTACTCATTAATACATATTTATATTTATATTGTATGTTTATTCATTTAAATTTCCAATAAGACTTTAAAATGAATTTGAACACCAAAATTATATTACAGGCTATTACAGTTGCATTTATATTTACCTTTACTGAAGAAATTTTTTTTCTTATTTCTTTTTAAAAAAGTTTATTTCTATCCAAGGAAGAGCAACAGAGACAAGGAAAGACAGAGAGATTGAGGGAGGCAGGAGATCTATCATCTGTTGGTTCACTCACCAAATACTCATAATAGCCAGGACTGGGCTATGCTCAAGGCAGGAGCCCAGAACTCTCAGCTGAAAGGGATCATGGCACTTCAGTCACCATCTCCTGACTCTTGGGATGGATTAGAAGGAATCTGGCTGGGTAGCAGACTAGTGGGACTAAAAACCTATACTCCAATATGCTATGTGGGCATTCTAAGTGGAGGCCTAACCCACCATGACACAATACCCACCCCTAGAACTTGATCTTTTTGTATGGTTTCATGTTACTCTCTAGCATTCTTTCATATCAACTTGAAAGAATCTTTTTAGCAATTGTTGCAAAACAGATCAAGTAGAATGAGTTCCTTTATACTTTTCTATCTTTAAATCTTAATTCCATTTCATTTTTGAAGAAAAGTTTCACTGCATATATTATTGATCAATTGTTTTCTTTTTTTCATTTTGAATATATTATCCTACTGCCTTTGAATTGGAAAGCTTTTTTTTTCTTTTTTTAAAAGATTTATTTATTTATTTGAAAAACAGAGTTACAGAGAGGCAGAGGCAGAGAGAGAGAGAGAGGGAAAGGTCTTCCATCTGCTGGTTCACTCCCCATTTGGCCACAACGGCTGGAGCTACGTCTATCCGAAGCCAGGAGCCAGGAGCTTCTTCCCAGTCTCCCATGTGGGTACAGAGGCCCAAGGACCTGGGCCATCTTCTACTGCTTTTTCAGGCCATAGCTGAGAGCTGGATTGGAAATGGAGCAGCCAGGACTTGAACCTGTGGCCTGGCACTGCAGGCGGCTGCTTTACTCGCTGCACCACAGTGCTGGTCCCTGGAAGGTTTCTGTTGAGAAATATTGGAATAATCTTTTTTTAAAAAAGGATGTATTTACTTATTTATTTATTTGAAAGGCAGAGTTACAGAGAGGCAGAGAAAGAGAGGGAGCAAGAGAGAGATCTTCCATCCACTGGTTCACTCTCCAAATGGCCGCAACAGCTAGAGATGTGCTGATACAAAGCCAGGAGCCAGGAGCTTCTTTCAGGTCTTCTATGTGGTTGCAAGGGCCCAAGTATTTGGGCCATCTTGTACTGTTTTCCCAGGCCATAGCAGAGAGCTGGATCAGAAGTGGAGTAGCCGGGTCTCAAACCGGCGCCCATATGATATGCTGGCACTTCAGGCTTTACCAATTGTGCCACAGCACTGGCCCCAAAATAATGGAATAATTTACAGTAACCAGCATATACATGATGAGTCACTTTTATTTTACTGCTTTCTCTTTTTCACTTTAAACAGTTTGACTGGATCTTGGCGTGGGTCTTTGCTGGAGTTAGATGAACACCCTGAAGTTGTGTGTCTATTCTTCTTTTCAGATCTTGGAAGTTTGGAGGTATTATCTCTCCAAATGAATGTTGTGTCCTTTTCTCTCTTTTCTCCTTCTGTGATCTCCTCAATGTATACAAGGTTGCTCAACTATATCCCTAAATCCCTCTATGGAGGGTCTCTTTACTTTTGTTGTTTGTTCTTGGTGTCCTTCTTACTCAATGATTTAAAATGACCTCTCTTCAAGGTCACTAATCTTTTCTTCTACCTTACTGAGCCTGCTGTTGAACTTCTCTAGTGAATGCAGAATTTTCAATTCAGTTATTGTATTTTTTCTTCCTCAGATTTCTGTACAATTCTTTATTATAGATATAACCTTTTTGCTGACATTCTTTTTATTTGCATCATTTTTAGGATGTTGTTCATTTGTCTGCATTTTTGTTGATCATTGAGCATCTTTCACACTGTTTTGAATTTTGTGTCTGGAAGTTCAGTGATCTGCATTCCTTTAGGATTTGTGTCAGAAGTTTGAGGGTTTTTTTTTTTTTTTTTGCACTTGTTTGAGTCATTTTTACCATATTTTTGGTATACCTCATGATCCTTAGTTTAGACTTGGCATCTGAAAAGGCATTCACCTGCCTCAGTCTTTGGAAACTGGCTTTATGCAATTAATGACCTTTATCAGTCAATCCAGCTACTGAGACTTCTCAACATTTTTCTAGGAATCTGTCCTTTCTAGGATTATGTGGGTTTAACTGCCTCAATCTCCCTGAGCATAGTGGCTTTTCTTCCCAGGACTTACTTACCTCTTAGTTGCCCCAGCATCTGCCTAAAACAGCAGAATCTTGCATCTGCAGCTGTAATATGCCAACACGTGCACTTGTTTTTCATCATCATTTCCACCAGTGCTCTGAGAAAGGTAACACAGCCAACAACCTCCTGGGCGGCCTCTAGGTAATGCAGAACCTCTGACTCATTGTCCACTCTTGTTGCTATCATCACGGAGGAGCCCTAGTATGAAATGTTTCCTCTCATGTGTGCTATGCTACATGGGTAGAAAGAGTGCCTGCCAGGCAAGATGCACCCAAATTTTCTGAGGATCCATTTTTTATTTTTCATTGGTCTGTGAGCTGCTGCTTTACAATTGGCCTTCAGAATTCTCAAAAAATATTCCGGCCCATATATTGTTAGCTCAGTGTCTCCAAGGGGGAATGAAGAAGGCCTGTGGCTTCCTGATATGTCATCTTGCTGATGCTACCCTCTGCTTAGTTTTAAACAAACTATTGAGAAATGCATTAAGGCTGCCCATGAGGAAGTATCATTGAAAAAGTCTTTGTGGAGTACACCTTTAATTCAGAAGTTTGGGTTTTGATTCATCTTTTTTTAAACTTTTATTTAGCAAATATAAATTTCCAAAGTACAGCTTATGGATTACAGTGGCTTTTTCTCCCCTCATAACTTCCCTCCCACCCACAACCCCCCCAAATCCCGCTCCCTCTCCCATTCCATTCACATCAAGATTCATTTTCAATTCTCTTTATATACAGAAGATCAATTTAGTACATATTAAGTAAAGATTTTAACAGTTTGCACTCACACAGAAACACAAAGTGTAAAATACTGTTTGAGTACTGGTTATAGCATTAATTCACATTGTACAACACATTAAGGACAGAGATCCTACATGAGGAGTAAGTGCACACTGACTCCTGTTGTTGATTTAACAAATTGATACTCTTGTTTATGGTGTCAGTAATCTCCCTAGGCTCTTGTCATGAGTTGCCAAGGCTATGAAGCCTTTTGAGTTCGCTGACTCTGATCATATTTAGACAAGGTCATAGTCAAAGTGGAAGTTCTCTCCTCCCTTCAGAGAAAGATACCTCCTTCTTTGATGACCTGTTCTTTCCACTGGGATCTCACTTGCAGAGATCTTTCATTTAGGTGGTTGTTGTTGTTGTTGTTTTGCCAGAGTGTCTTGGTTTTCCATGCCTGAAATACTCTCATGGGCTTTTCAGCTGGATCTACATGTCTTAAGGGCTGATTCTGAGGCCAGAGTGCTGTTTAGGACATCTGCCATTCTATGAGTCTGCTGTGTATCCTGCTTCCCATGTTGGATTGTCCCCCCCCCCTTTTTTTCATTCTATCGGTTAGTATTTTCAGACACTAGTTTGTTTATATGATACCTTTGACTCTTAGACCTATCAGTATGATCAATTGTGAACAGCAATTGATCACTTGGACTAGTGAGATGGCATTGGTACATGCCACCTTGATGGGATTGAATTGGAATCCTCTGGCACACTTCTAACTCTACCAATTGGGGCAAGTCAGCTTGAGCATGTCCCAAATTGTATGTCTCCTCCTTCTCTTATTCCCACTCTTATATTTAACAGAGATCATTTTTCAGTTAAATTTAAACACCTAAGAATAATTTTGTGTTAATTACAGATTTCAATCAATAGCATTAAATGGAACAGAAAAAATGCTAAAAAGAAAACAGAAAAAATACTAACAGGGATAAAGTATTAAGTTGTATATCAACAGTCAGAACAAGGGCCGATCACATCACTCTTTCTCATAGTGTCCATTTCATTTCAACAAGTTTATTTTTTGGTCCTCTGTTAGTTGTCACTGATCAGGGAGAACATATGGCAAACAAAAAAGCTGTCTGCACCTTGATGTTAATTGCAGCTCAATTCACAATAGCTATGACCTGGAATCAACCCAAATGCCCATCAACAGTAGACATCATTTAAAAAATCATCTATTATTCTTCACTTTATGTTTCTGTGTGGAAGCAAACTGTTGAAATCTTTACTTACTGTATGCTAAACTGATCTTCTGTATATAAAGAGAATTGAAAATGAATCCTCATGTGAATGGAAGGGGAGAGGGAGTGGGAAAGGAGAGGGTTGCGGGTGGGAGGGACGTTATGGGGGGGAAGCCATTGTAATCCATAAGCCGTACTTTGGAAATTTATATTCATTAAATAAAAGTTAAAAAAAAGAAATTATGGGACATGTACTCTCTAGAATACTATACAGCAGTCAAAAACAATGAAACCCAGTCATTTGCAACAAAATGCAGGAATCTGGAAAACATCACGCTGAGTGAATTAAGCCAGTCCCAAAGGGACAAATATCATATGTTCTCCCTGATTCACCTTTAGACATAGGGTAAATTATAGTGTGGTTAACAAAGCTGAGCACATCTGGTGGAAAGGCTCAGAAGTGGAGAAATTCTAAGACTAATCTAGAATCTAGCTTTACACTAAGGAGCGACTTTACATTGTCTGGGGTTTCTGAGATCTGATAAAATCTAACCCTTCCACCACACACAATATGTATTCATGTCCATTCCCACTTATTCAACATTCATACATATGTGCATATATACATTCATGAACACAGATTTGTATTGGTTTGGTGCTTAAATACCATGACACTGAAAAAAGCCACAATGTTATTTCTGTCTACATTAGGTTTGTAAAATTAAGCATAAAAAAGACAAAAAGTTCTTCTCCTTGCCATTGTCTTGATCTGTCCAATTTCTTAATCATATCTACTTTCTGGAATAAAAATAGGACAGAATTTCAGGACTGTAGGAAAATGATTCATCAATGATCCATCAATGGGCATCTGCTCTTTTTTGATATAAAGATCTGCCATCTATTTTTATTTATAACAACAGTAATAAGTAACATTTACTATATCCATTTGCTGTATTATATGTATTCAGGCAATTTGGTAAATATGAATTATATGATTAAATGCATTGGATGGCCAAGGAATACATCATGGAGAAGGTTACACTTCACACTTTCTTGAGAGTAAAAATCATGTCTTCTACATCTCACCTCTAATTGCATGTTGTATGGAGATAGCAAATACATACAAAATATTGCTGATAAAATCAATATTAATCATCAAAAGTACAAATTATTAACAACCTTCTTTACCTTAACCTTAAGATTCTATGATTATTCTGAGCTTTAATGAATAAATAAGACAGACCGTAATTTTAGGAATCACAAATGGCTTTTGTGTCTATTCATTTCAACTAATGAAAATTTTCCAGTTAATTTCCTCATGAATACCAACTCCTTGTATGAATACTATCTTCCTTATACGCTAAGCTGTGGTCATAATGATGTTATACTTTATCCAGCTATAACAGGTGCACTTATATCTCTCTGTCTTTGCCCCTGCTTTGTCCTGCTAAGTAAGGTCCTTATCTCTTTAAGAGTCTCTCGGTTTTCTTTTTCTTTTTTTTTTTGGCTTTCTTTCAAGTTACAAGTGATCTTCACTGGAAACTCTCCTGGACATTAATTACCTGGAAAAAAATGGGACTCCAATATACCCACATCTAGAGGAGACTTGTCTTATTGTATTGTAATTACCATTAAGAAGACAACCTTCATACAACTGCGAAATTCTTGAATATGAAAAATTGTATCTCACAATTGTGTATGTACATTTCTGTCATGAAGCCAGGAAGAAAAAAAATATATATTGCAATAATGAATGAATCATTAAATCAATGCCCTCCTGGATTTTTGAAAGAAGAAAGCTAAAATATATGTGTTTAATTAGAATATATGATTTTCTTGGTCATCTTCATAATCATATCCTCTGCCTACACCTTCTGTCTTTCCTATTAACCTGAAAGGCCATCAGACTGCTTAATCTTCCTCTAGCTTCTATTTTTCCTATCCATTCTCTGGGCTCTACCGAAAAGAATCTTTGTAAAATGCAAATCACGTTCATTCTTGGTTTCTTAACTTCAGACTGAACTTCATACATAGCACCACAGCAAATAAGTATTAGAAATCACCTGGTATATACATGTGAGTACTTTTATACCTAGTATACATATGCTAGATATTTGATATAACAATTCTCACAGCAACTTAGTGAGACAGAGAAGAGTCCTCATTTTATGGAATACCTTGTTTCAAAGCCCTATCTTCCTCTCTAGCCTGTTTTCTCAGCATTAACCAAAAGGTGCTATACCTTACTCTTATGTTAAATAACTGGAATTTAAATCTGCCTGCCACGTTCTCTGCTCCTCATTCACTAGCTAATTCCGACTAAGATCTAGCCCAGTATTTGCTTGCTCTTAAAGTCTCTCCTGAATGCCCCTAGACTGACAAATGCTCTTCTTCACTGTTTCCAGGGTACCTTGTACAAACTGTAAGTACTGTCTTCTGTAACCACTAGTTCCCAAAAATGGCCCCAAATGATCTATACAGACCACAATTTTTCACTTGTAAAGTACCCTCTCTGAGTCTGAACTCACCTGGGACTCTATGTAACCAGAAGATTAGAAGATGTTGTCCTGAATAAATTCTGGACCTAAACATTAAAAAAATCTGTCAATTTCTCCTGCTGTTTGTGGACCTATGAGTCACCAAGTAATTCTATCTCACTACCTGCTGGAAAACCCATATGCAGAGACCATAGGGAGAAGCCACATAAGGAAGAAGAGGCCCTGACTCAGGGATATAAACAGGTCCCGTTATGCTAGTGTCCCAATGCGCTGGTGAGATAAACCTTCCAGTGTTGCCTCACCATTGCATCAGGCATTAAGGAGACCACCTCCGACCTTCCAGGCCAGTCACAGCCACAGATGACTGCAGCACCAGCTAAGATCTGTCAGCCACAGGGCCACAAGATAATAAAATGTTTATTGTTTTAAACAGCTCTTCTCTGGAGTGGTATTTTTCTGCAGTAGCAGGTAACCAGAAAATCTTGTGTCTTAGTCTCTGAACAGCTTGAAAGTATCTGTACCACAGCTACCTCACTACTCATAATTCCCTGAATTAATGAATTAATGAATTTAATTACTCTCGATTTGAATATAGAAAAAATTCCAAACAAGCACGATTTTATACTTTAAATTGAGAAGCATTTTTACCCCAGAAACCCTTTATTTAAGCTATTCATTCATTTCATAAATACAATTTTAGGAACATAGTGATTCTTTTTACTGTACCCACCCTTCCACCCGCACTCCTACCCTTCTTCCCCCTCCCTCTGGGAGAAATTTTTAATAGTATTGTTTTACACAATTGGACACTTAAATCATGTCTATAGTGACTGGCTTAACCTAGTTATATAGCCACACCATACCACCTAAGTTTCCCCTCACTACCTTAATTTTTCCATGACATTGATCTCTTATAAAATATTATACGTTACTAACTTACAGAATTTATTACTTGTCTTTTCCACATTTCCCATCCCCATACTGTAATATGAAAGCTTGAAGGACAAGGGAGGAGTTGCTTATTTGTTTTGTTTTCTTGGCTTGTTCTTTGATTTATCTAAGTTCCCAGAATTGTGCCTCCTAATAGCAGTTGCCCCAATACTCGTTGGTTGAGTCGTTATTTTAGCAGAAAATGGACACATTCATGAGACATCAGAGTAAAGAAAACCAGGCTTTAGAGAATATATACAGTTGCTGTCTCTTGGGGAGGACTATATAACTGAAGGTGAGAAATTTGACTCCCATGTGTTTTGACAACTACTGCAGAAGGAAAGTTTGCTAGAAATGAGATAATGCATCTGAAATGCCCTGCCTCAGAAAGTTATGCAAATGCAGAAAGACATCATGCCCCACCTTGCTGCACAACTTGATTCAAGTCACAAAGGCATTTCTCAGACATCAGCATTTTTTCTTCAGAAAATGGAACTTCACATTAACTTAGAGGAATGTATGAGACCAAAATGCTCTAATGGGTTGAGTTTCATAGAGAAAGAAATCCTACATTTAAAAACAAACCACTTTATAGTAATGTATACATCACTGAAATGTTATAAGATATAGAAATGGCAATAAGAACATAATTAAGAATTATAAAGAGGGCATTTGACCTAGCAGTTAAGCTGCTTGCATCTGATACCACAGTATTGGATTCAATGCTTGGCTTGAGGTCTTGACTCCAGCTTATGATCAATACAGACCATGGGAGACAACAGTGATGGCCCAAGTAATTGGACTCCTGCCACCCACTCAAGAGACCTGGGCTGAGTCCCCAGCTTCCAGTTCTGGTCCCAGCCACTCTCAAAAGACATTTTGGGCATTTGGACAGTGAATCAGAGGATGGTGGCACTTGTTTGCTGCGAACGTGGCTGACAATAACCAATTTCTGCCAATTTCGCTACCCACAAACATTCTCCACAAGAGAACTGTCACTCTAAAACCCCTCCTAGTCAGCTTAGGAATTGCTGCCAGGGTGGAAACAGGGGAGGGAGGATTTGCTACATCTCTCTCCTACCACCAGTTCCTTTCTGAAGATATGTAAGACAGCCTAGATGAAATATCTCAAGACCTTATTAAGATTTAAAATCAAGATGTGTCTTGGCAGCAATAACATTGCAAAATCAATAGAGCTTAGACCTATTAACAGCAGAAAGAGAGTCTCTGCTCATTTTTAGAAGAAGAATGTTGCTTTTATGTGAACCAATCCAGTTTTGTTCATGACGCTACTTGAAAGCTGAGAGCATCTGAAATTTAACTATGGATGTCTGACTCCTAAAACAACTGATTCCAAAAGCCCTCCTGTCTACCTTGGCTTGTGTCCTTTCTCATCCTTCATAACAACTCTTCAGCTATTGAAATAGTTCATTCCTTCAATGGTCCAGAACGTCATTCAGATCCATGTTGACAATATTCTGCCAAAAGGTGCTCAATTCCAGCCACTGCTCCAGGGATCTCAGTACTGACAGAGAACCACTCCCCTAACTAGCAGGAAGTAGCCATGGAGACTGTTGGTCCTGTTCCCTGTTTCTTCTCCCTCCTCCCCAATGGCTCTTGTCTATGTAACATCAAAAGATTTTTTTCTTTCTTTATATATATGTATTAAAATGCTGGCTTTGTTAGAACCTATTAGGCCACGGAGGCCTGATAGAACCCATTAGGTCACTGGGCCTGGACTCCCAGATTAAATAAAACTGGGCACAAATAAAGATCCTAAAGGCTAGTGGAATGTTTATTGCTTGGGAAAGCCCTGAACCTGGTACATAGGCAATGCAATGTAAATTTGACCAAGGAAACTTTCTGCACATCCCCTATCCACATTATTAGAGTCTATGTGGCCTTCTGCACCTCCCCTACAAGCAGCTTAAGAAGGAAGTCTGCCTGCTGCTCAAAGGAACTGAAGCTTGGCTTCAAACCCCCTGCCCACACTCTGGGCAGGCTCCATCCCCACTCTCTTTACCCCTGCTTGTATTCTGTCCCTCTAAAATAAGGTCTTTTCTTCTTTAATTAGCCATTTACTTGCCTTCTTTGAATGCCAAAATCCTAAAACCTAACACTTGCTTTCTTTCTCTCTCCATCTCTGTGTCTGCTTGTCTCTCTGTCTCTGTCTCTCTCTACCTGTCCAAAAAAAAAAAAAAAATTGTGTACATCTATTTAGCTTAATTACTACTTCATAACATATATTTGAAAGATATTTGCTGAATTACCAGTGAACAAATCCATTTATCTTAAGAGTGCTCTTACAACAGCTGCTAAGCAAGAAAAATATCATGAGGTAGTATTGTGAACATTCAAATACCACAGACCTAGTACATTGGAGAGGGAAAAGCACACTAGTGTCTTACAACGGGCCTTTCTGCAGTTCTAAGTAGAGACAGATGAAGAGCTCTTTGGAAGGATACCCCATGCACAAGATGACCTTATGGGATGGTGGCTAGGGAGTTAAAATGTTCCTGAAAAGGTCAACTTGTGGTCTAGCTTAACACAGCCTTCTAAACATATATCCAATACTTATGGTTGATTATAAAGTTAGCTTAAGTTAGGGACAATGAGTTTATTATTGCATCATCTCAGAAGCATACACAAAAGAAGGGAATTAAAATGTAATCAGTTTATAATAAATTCTACTCTTTTTTATTTATATATTGAGTAGTAATTTTACCATCAATGTTATAAATTTATTGAGGTAAAGGGATCATGTTGCATTCTTACTGTATCTGGAAAAACTGGACTATCAGTAAGCAGTTAACAATATCATAATTGCGGCAGTCCTTACAGTTGTGATGTTGGGGACCACCTTTTTCTTCAATTACCAAGGGAACTAATTATGTTATTTAAAATGAAATGTACCAAATAAAGACATTAACACCACCAAGATAAGATAAAACAGGCATGGAAAATAGAGAAATAAAGATAAGGCTGATTAAAGTAATGAAAATGGCCAAAGGAAGAAAATGAGAAATTGAAATACGAAATGGCAAATATCAAAATCTATTTTATTGAAACTAACAAGATTCAGCTTACAGAACAAAAGAAGAAAAAGGGGCCTAACAGTTTGGTAGAAGAGAGAGTTAATGAGAGAAATTAGTTAAATCCTTTAGAGAATTATAGAAATTTAGCACTGAATGATGGATATTAGATCACAATTAAGCACATGAGCCTAACACGAAGAAAAAGAAGGGGAAGTAGCAAAACCTTGACAAATATGAATCCTTTCCCAAGAACCTCATACAATATATCAGCTAGAATACTGTAAGTTAGCCCCAAGGGTTATGCAAAGCCCTCTCTTTCTTTCTTCATAAATGTAGTAAAATGCCAGAAGTAGTAATGCTTGCTGTTTTAATTTTATTTCCTATTTGATCTAATTTGCATTCAGAATGGGTCAAAAAGAGATCACTTGATTTAAAAAAAAATAGTAATAATAGATTCAATTTCACTCACATGTCCTTATGTTTTACAGATCACAATAATAAAGGCAGGAAGTGGAACATATTATGTTGTCATAGAAGGAAGTCACTTGGACTTTGATACTAGCAAGCAACAACCATAGTGCATATTCCCACAAGAAATGAACTATATTCAGAATGAAATGCTTTGGATATTTGAAGTAAATGTAAATTGCAACCAAAAAGATTGCTAGTTTACAGAACTGATTACAAATGATTAAGTTTGCCATGCAAAGGGCATTACATTCCATTAACTTTATATCACAGAAGTACAAAGAGGGGCTGGCGCTGTGGTATAGTGGGTAAAGTTGCTGCCTGCAGTGCTGGCATTCCCATATGGGCTCGGATTTGAGTCTGGGCTGCTCCACTTCCGATCCAGCTCTCTGTTATGGCTTAGGAAAGCAGTAGACGTCTCAAGTTCTTGGGCCCCTGCACCCTTGTGGGAAACCTGGAAGAAGCTCCTGGCTCCTGGCTTTGGATTGGCACAGCTCCAGCCATTGTAGCCATCTGGAGTGAACAGATGGATGGAAGATTCTCTCTCTCTCTCTCTCTCTCTCCCCCCTCCCCCAAGCCCACCTCTCTGTAACTCTGCTTCTTAAATAAATAAATGAATCTTTTAAAAAAAGAAGTACATATTGGTTGAATTCTGTAATTAATACACAGTTATTCTTAAGTGTTGAAACTTAACTGAAAAGTGATCCCTGTTAAATATAAGACTGGGGATAAGAGAAGGAGGAGACATACAATTTGGGACATGCTCAAGCTGACTTGCCTCAAATGGTGGAGTTAGAAGTGTGCCAGAGGATTCCAATTCAATCCCATCAAGGTGGCATGTACCAATGCCATCTCACTAGTCCAAGTGATCAATTGCTGTTCACAATTGATCATAATGATAGGTCTAAGAGTCAAAGGGATCACATAAAAAACTAGTGTCTGAAAAAACTAACCGATAGAATAAAAAAAGGGGGGGGGGGGAGAACGATCCAACATGGGAAGCAGGATACACAGCAGACTCATAGAATGGCAGATGTCCTAAACAGCACTCTGGCCTCAGAATCAGCCCTTAAGACATGTAGATCCAGCTGAAAAGCCCATGAGAGTATTTCAGGCATGGAAAACCAAGACACCACTCTGAAAAAAAAAAAAAAAACCTAAATGAAAGATCTCTGCGAATGAGATTCCAGTGGAAAGAACAGGTCATCAAAGAAGGAGGTATCTTTCTCTGAAGGGAGGAGAGAACTTCCACTTTGACTATGACCTTGTCTAAATATGATCAGAGTCAGCGAACTCAAAAGGCTTCATAGCCTTGGCAACTCATGACAAGAGCCTAGGGTGATTACTGATGCCATAAACAAGAGTGTCAATTTGTTAAGTCAACAACAGGAGTCAGTGTGCACTTACTCCTCATGTAGGATCTCTGTCCTTAATTTGCTGTCCAATGTGAATTAATGCTATAACCAGTACTCAAACAGTATTTGACACTTTGTGGTTCTGTGTGGGTACAAACTGTTGAAATCTTTACTTAGTATATACTAAATTGATCTTCTATATATAAAGAGAATTGAAAATGAATCTTAATATGAATGGAATGGGAGAGGGAGTGGGATTTGGGAGGGTTGCGAGTGGGAGGGAAGTTATGAGGGAAGAAAAAGCCATTGTAATCCAAAAGCTGTACTTTGGAAATTTATATTCATTAAATAAAAGTTTAAAAAAATTTTTAAAATAAAAAAATAAAAAAAGAAGTACAAGGAGAAGTTACTTATTGGTGCTAATTGCTTTTTCTGTTGGTACTGAAGCCTGCTTCTGTGTTAAGTGGAGAAGAGCTATCTGCCATTTAATACTTTTTACCTCTCACTAATCCTTTCATCACTCATATTTTTGTGTGATACATAGAAAAAGATGAAAAACTGGATCCAATTAAAGAGAATGGAAAAGGAAAACCATAGCATATTTTGAATTAATTCAATAGAAGTGATCACACGAAGAAATATAAAGCTGAGGGGCTAGTTCCGTGGCGCAGTAGGTTAATCCTCTGCCTGCAGCACTGGCATCCCATATAGGTATCAGTTTGAGTCCTGGCTGCTCGTCTTCCAATCCAGCTCTCTGCTATGGCCTGGGGAAGCAGTAGAAGATGGCCTAAGTGCTTGAGCCTCATCACCTGTGAGGGAGACCAGGAAAAAACTCCTTGCTCCTGGCTTTGGATCAGCACAGCTCCAGCCGTTCCAGCCATTTGGGGAGTGAACCAATGAAAGGAAGCCCTTTCTCTCTGTCTCTCCCTCTCACTTTCTGTAACTCTACCTCTCAACCAGCAACCGCGACATCAGCAGCACCAATGTAGAACCACTCAATCAAAACTCTGAGAGGGATGACTCCATTGCCAGGTAAGTGTTGGGCAAATATTTGCTTTCCCGAAATAAGTCAAGTAGCACTTTCAGTTCTCATCACCCATTAATCAATATTCTAGACTTTATGCATTGATTGTCCTATATGTCCTTCCCATGGCTATCCCATCTTACCCATATATATATATATATATAATATATATTTAATGAACCATATATGGAATGAATCAGAATTTGTCAGTCTTACAACAGAAATTTTACTGTAGTAGAATAAAGATTGAGGGTTCAAATGAAGTAGATTGAGGCTTTTGCTCTTCTACTTACTGGGTATTATTAGAAGTCATTTCTTCATATCAATTTTCAAATCTGTTATGCATGCATATCTAATCAGTTTACCCTTTAGCAAGTTTCTGTCAGTGTCTTCAAAATATTGTTTATTGATGCAGAAACCCAACAGACCAAAGGGAAGTACAAAGAAAGAAAAAAAAAGGAGAAGGGGTGCATAAGAGAGAGATCAAGGGGGAGAGAGAGAGAGCGAGAGAGAGAGAGAGAGTTAGCTGTTCAGGGACAGGTCCTCTGGAGGGGGCAGGGAAGTAGAGGAGCAAATCCCTTTAGGATGGGGGTGGAGCTGACATTGGTGGTTGGGCCATGGGGTCACCTGGCTTCCAGACATGCTGGCAGGGGCTAGAGCCTAGGATAGGGTCCGGGGTGTTGAACACACCATTGATAACAATGTGCCATTCTGTAAAAGGTCTTTATATACCATGATGTGAAACAAAAATGTAGACAGACACCACTTCCTGTGCTGTGTTATTTATTATATGATGATAATTAATAGATATATAAATTAGCTATATCAGTAGTATATCATTGCATTTTACATAAAATATGTTTTCTCTAAATATGAGATTATCATTCTTAAAAATTCTACAAGTGATCCCTTTTAAGTTTACACTAATGTATAGGAAACAAATAATTCTTACATATCTGGAAACTGACATTTATTCACCCTTGTCACACAGTGATGGGTGTGACTGCAAAGTTGCATTTAGAAAAAGTTAACAATTCTGAGTTTCAAAGACCATTATATGAAGTCAAGAATAATCTACAGAATATAATCAATACATTGTAATTTTTGAAGCACAAAATATTTAACTTTTATGGGTACAGGTGATTTTTAAGTTTTATTTATTTATTTGAAAGGCAGAGTGACACAGAGAGAGCAAGAGAGAGAGAAAGAGCAGGAGATGGAGAGAGGGCAGGGGATAGGGAAAGAAATAGAGTACTGGTTCACTCCCCAAATGCCCACATCTGGGACCAGGCCAGGCCAAAGCCAGGAGCCTAGATTCCACCTGAGTTTCCCACAGGGCTGGCAGGAACCCAAGTACTTGTGCTGTCATTTATTACTTCTCAGGCAATTGGCACAAAGGTTGATGTGAAGTGGAGGCAGGACCCAACCCCACGCATGCAAATATGGGATATGAATATCCTGTTTGGAACATAGACTCAACTGACACTCCAAGATGAGCATTCATGAAGGATCAAATAATTTCAAGGAAAGTAAAGCAGGGACCAGTGTACTAAAGTATTTATTCCTAAGCCTATTTCTGTTCTTTGTTGAAATTTTAATAAAGCAAATCATTGAAGAAAGAAAAATGAACATTCGCTACAACAAGGACGTGCCATTAACACCACATAAGCATGATATTACTAGGATCAAACTCATTGCTTTGTGTGTCTGTATATAGCCCCAGGGCATAAGTCCTTTTCTTCCCTCCATATATACTACAATATTATAAAACCCCCAGCCCTATACCCTTACTCCAGAAGTTCAACTATAAACTATCAGTGAAACTGCAGAATCTGATACCTGATGATTCAGAAAAGGGAACTATTCTTTAAAGATCACATACTAGAGCACATTTTATTCTGGCAGATTAGCATGTATTCTAAATCATGAAATATCCAATTCATATTCCTGGGTCGCTATCATCATAAAAATTTCCTGTTAAATTTATAAAACATTAAATGGTTGCATATATACTTGTGAATTGTGACACAAAAATACTATCATTAATAGGAACATAAATCAATCATTATATACATTTCTGAGGTTTGTCTTTAGGTATCACTGATTTCCACAAAACTGAATCCATTCAAGTCTTACCAATATTCTGAGTATATTCTATATTTTCTACCAAAAGTAGCTTACAATAATTCTAAGGTGTAAAAATGTCAAACTGTGATTATTACCCATTGTAATTTTAAAAATGTGTGTGTGTGTTTTGTAAAATCATACACAGTATTACTCATACACTAGATAACAGAATCTATATTAAATTCTTAGGTTTTATGAAAGATCTCTGTGAGTGAGATCCCAGTGGAAAGAACAGGTCTTCAAAGAAGGAGGTACCTTTCTCTGAAGGGAGGAGAGAACCTCCACTTGTTGACTATGACCTTGTCTAAACAAGATAAGAGTCGGTGAACTCAAAAGGCTTCCATAGCCTTGGAAACTCATGACTGGTGCATAGGGAGATTACTGATGCCATAAACAGGAGTGTCAATTTGTAAAGTCAACAACAGGAGTCACTGTGCACTTACTCCTCATGTAGGATCTCTGTCCTTAATGTGCTGTACATTGAGACTTAATGCTATAATGAGTACTCAAACAGTATATTTCGCTTTGTGTTTCTATGGGGGTGCAAACTGTTGAAATCTTTACTTAATGTATACTAAACTGATCTTCTGTATATATAGGAAATTGAAAATGAATCTTGATATGAATGGAAGGGGAGAGAGAGCGGGAAAGGGGAGGGTTGCGGGTGGGAGGGAAGTCATGGGGAGGGGGGAGCCAATGTAGTCCATAAGCTGTACTTTGGAAATCTATATTCATTAAATGAAAGTTAAAAAAAAAAAGAAATCTTTACTTAGTATATACTAAGTTGATCTTCTGTATATAAAGATAATTGAAAATGAATCTTAATGAGAATGGAATGAGAGAAGGAGTAGGAAATGGGATGGTTTGTGGGTGGGAGGGTGGTTATGGGGGGAAGAACTGCTATAATCCAAAAATTGTATTTTTGAAATTTATATTTATTAAATAAAAGTTTTCTATTAAAAAAAAGAAATGTCAAAGAAAAAAAATAAATTCTTAGGTTTTACTAAGCCAATGAAAAAAAAAGCATGCTATAGACTTGAATGACAAGAGTTATCCAAATAAGGATATGACTGTATTATTTAAAAGAGTAAGGAGTGCAGTCTTATTTAGAAACTAGCACAGAAATCTAGTTCAATGCAATTTTAAGAAGTGTTAAGAGGGATATCAAATGCCTGAAAAAGAATACAGTCATATACAATTGAATTTATTCTCCCTCAAGTTTCCATTCATCTCATAAATTCATTTCTGTAAGTATGACATTTAGTATTTATTAATTCTGTTTGGAAATTAAAATGTTAAAATAACAACTAATAACAGTGTTATCAAGCCTTAGGTAAACTTTTTTTTTTATTATTCTTTTCATTAAATGCATCCTTCATATATGTCCATCATAGCTTAAATGATGTCACAATGTGTCCAAAATTCAGAGATCAAAAAATTAGACATCTGAAAAGTGAATATTCAATAGACTTGTCAAGTCATGAATTTTAAAAGACTAAAACGCATGAGCTTTTATCATTTGTGCTAATGACAAGAATTTCTGCATGTACATGAGTCTTCTCACATGAAAAAAAACCAATTCTTTAATGGATTGTTATATCATTATATTATGAAATATAATGAAATTATAAGGATTCTTTATTTTATATTTTTATTAGAAAACTCATGTTCATCGATGTCTGTTTTCTGCTGTATATTAAAAAATTTTTTAATACTTTTCATAGTCTGGTAGCTACATAGTCTGATTATAGGGAGATAGAGACTTCTGTTAGATTATTAAACAATAAATATAATTTATTTCTAGGAACTTCAAGAATATTTCCTTGATTTGATTGAGGACTTTGGCTGATTATTAGAGGACATTCCTATGTATTACAAGAGGAATTACAAACTTCAAGTCATTATCATTAAATGATACATAGTTACTATATTTTGAGAGATTTTAAATACATATACAAATTTTCAAAAACATGGCTTAAAAATTTGACCTGGGTATTATTAATCTGTAAAAATTTAAGCACCTTCACAGGAAGAATAGATTTCAAGTAGATATTCTAACAACAAAAAATAATAATTTGAAATTTGCTTTGGTTATTTACACATAGAAATTAGAAGTAATATCTGTGTAAATTTTGAAAATAATAGCTATGAATTAATTTAACTTAGAAAATTTAAGGTGCACCGTCTTTTATTACAAAGTTACATGAGAAAACATCAATTCTTTATCACAGATAATTCATTCATTTCTGAGAAGTATCAAAATAGCTCATAAGAGATTTTATTGCATTAAAATACAAAGTTCTTAATTTCTATTCTTAAATGACGGGCCAGTACTCTTAATTTTCTATGTTTTTCTGATTATTTAAGACCCTTTCAACCTGAATAAAATATGGCATAAAATTATGGTTGTTGCCATGATTTTAAATAGTATTAAATTTACTACATACAAAGAGAAAATATTTTGGAATCCACTTAAAAAGATATTAAATGACATACATAGATTTTTTTTTTTTTTTTTTACAGGCAGAGTGGACAGAGAGAGACAGAGAGAAAGGTCTTCCTTTGCCATTGGTTCACCCTCCCATGGCCGCCGCGGCCGGCGCACCGCGCTGATCCGAAGGCAGGAGCCAGGTGCTTCTCCTGGTCTCCCATGGGGTGCAGGGCCCAAGTACTTGGGCCATCCTCCACTGCACTCCCGGGCCACAGCAGAGAGCTGGCCTGGAAGAGGGGCAATCGGGACAGAATCCGGCGCCCCGACCGGGACTAGAACCCGGTGTGCCGGCGCCGCAAGGTGGAGGATTAGCCTAGTGAGCCGCGGCGCCGGCCATACATAGATGTTTGAATGCTCATGCTTTACTCATGCTGTAGACCCCAACATTTAAAAACAGCATGTAGTTGTTAGTTGAGAGTTGTCAGTCAAATTAGCACTGAGGTTACAGTGCAAAGTGCTTTAATTCCTTATATCTGAAAATTTCTTTAATATTGCAAAACATTTTTGGAAGTTGAAATATAAATCCCTATGTTGCTTTTTGTAATACAACATTCAAGCTTTGTTCAAGAAAATTGTGCGTTCATTTTCTATTCTTTTTGTAACAACAATCATAAAAGTCTAATGAAGTCAATATAACAGAATAATCTGTAAGAGGCAATGGGGTCACTGTAAACCAAACAAAAAATCTCTTCATCTTTTATATTGTGACAGTGTAAAGGACTCAGGTTAGCGATACAAGTCAACAGTCAAGTGACAAATGGTCAGTTACTAATATATTAACTGATTTTAAAACAGCTTCAATGTGTTAGGAATTAATCTGCAGATATAGAAAGAACAAAACCAGAAAAACTCCCTTACATTCCATTATACATCACAGCAGAAGAAAGAAAAGAAAATACTGAATTTATTTACATAGATAGTAGAGGAGGTTGTTGTGGATTAAATAGGACTTGACTCCCCAAATTCACGTAGTTTGTTAAACTCTGAAATCTTACGTTCATGTTTCACGGATTAAGGTGGAAGTTTGATCTAACTGTAGTGTCTGAGAGGTGGGCGGTCTTTAGGTCACTGGGGTGCTGAGCTCAGAGGGTAGTTCTAGAGAGAGGGATGATTTTTAGGTTGAGTTCAACCTACCTTCTCTCTCTCTGTTTCCTGGCTCACCGTGTGAGTGATCCTTCCCCACCTATTCTGCCATTGCCAGCCTCCACAAGACACAAGACTAATGAAGCTACCGGATCTTGCACCATGAACTTCCAAACTGCATGCTGGAATACACTTTTGCCTTCCCAAGAAGGTCCTCTTGGTATTTCAAAGTACTGAAAAGATGACTAACACAGAAGGATATAGGCTTTCCAATGTAAATATAGTGGCAATTTAAGACTTCACTGGGGAGATGATATCTGAGCACCGACTTCAAGGAAATAAATGGACAAGAAAAACAGATAAACTATTTTAGGCAACAATATCAACAGAAAATACTTAAGTCAGTGTATTTCCTGCATGCTTTGAGGAAGCAGGGAGGATACTGTAGCCATGCCATTTGATGATGTTTAAATGTTGATGGTTTGGAGGAGGGTAATAGATTTGGAGGTAGACATACATGTTCAAATTCTTGCCATGTTCTCAAGGTAGTGTGGAGTTCAGTTATAAGTAATTAATTCAAACCGTAAGTTAGTTTAGATTCAGTTCATTTGGAATTAAGAGTTAATAGTGTGTAGCATGTTAAGATTAAGTTATATGAAATATGGGGCAACATATGAAATTCTTGGTCTTACGAGCTTTTAGGACCTGTTGCAAGAACCACAGTTCCTCCATGACAGGCTTTGTTTTTAGCCAGAAAAGACAGGGAGTGAAACTATTCCTGGAATTTAGATTCTTCCCACCTTCCTGTGTGACACCTAGCCCCTAAGTTGCTCAAATGCACCACTAAAATGCATAAATTTAGGTAACTGCCATATAAGGAATAAGGAACTCTATTGTGTGTAGTGAGGTATGTATTTGTTTACTCGATTGCACAAAAATGCTGGGAGGAGGAGGGACGAGGCTTCTCACCTCAGCACTGCACTGCATCCTATGTGCCGGTGAGAGCCCCAGCTAGCTGGAAATAAATCCTCTTGCTATTGTATCCAGCCTGCCTTTTGTGAGTTGTTTTGGGGAGGGTCTCATAGTGGACACAAGACTAGAAGGAGGAATCTAGAATTTTCTGAGGACAGAACGAGGTGTAGTAGAGCAAAAAGGGAATCATGGAAAACACAAGTTTTTGGGCAAAGCAACTAAGAGCATAAAGTTACCTTTGAGGTGGAAAAGATTGCAGGTGGAGGAGATTTCACTTTACTTATTTTTATTATGAAGAAAACTCAGTTCACGTTATAATATTTATTTTATATTTGATATTTATATATCAAATATATATATTTATTATATATTATAAAATATTATTTATTATATATTTATTTATATATAAATATTTGATATATATAAATCTCAAATGGACCATTAGGTATAGAGGTATGGAGTTAACAGCAGAGGCTTGGTTTGGAGAATGTAAATGTGAGACCACATAGATGGTATTTAAAGATATATACATCTAGACAACATCATCAAATGATTACCTATAAGAGAGAAAATATTCAAAGACTGAGCCAGAAAGCACTGTGAAGTTTAGATATAGGAGAAATGAGGACAAATTAAGGCACAAAGTGAGAAAGAAAAGCCAATGAGAAAGGAGGAAAATGGGACCAGTGTTGTGGTATAACAGGTTAACTTCCCTCCTGGGACACCAGCATCCCATATGGGTACTGGTTTGTGTCTCAGTTGTTCCATTTCGGATTCATCTCCAAGCTAATGGCCTGGGAAAAGCAACAGAAGATGGCCCAAGGGTTGGGTCCTTGCCACCCACAAGGAAGACCTGGAAGAATCTCCTGGCTCCTGTCTTCAGCCTGGTCCAGCACTGGCCATTGTGGTCAACTGAGGAGTGACCCAATGAGTGGAAGACACCTCTCTCTGTCGCTTCTCTGTGTCTCTCTGTGACTCTGATTTTCAAAATAAATAAATAAATAAACACTTAAATAAAACTTTGCACATTTATAAAAAATTATCTGTAATAAAGAGGAAACAAATAAAAGATGAATCATGAATAAGTTACTGAACTTAGCAAGTGTTGGCTTTAAAGTATGCATTATTAACAAGTTAGTTTATAGCAAGAGATGGATATATTATGGTAACTGATGAGATAGTTCAGTAAAAAACTGGAAACTCTAAGGAAGTACAGAATAGAAATTATGGAACTGGAGAATAAAGTACCTGAAATTAAAATTAATTGGATGAATTTAGCTTAAGATTAAATGTGGATAAAGAAAGGATATGTGGATATGAGGTCAAGTGCAAAGAAACTAGCTAAACTAAAATGTAAGAAAAAACACATTATAAAAGCAAAGAAAAAGAGGTTTCCAATGAACTGTGTTATAAATGTCAGTGCATGTGTGATTATACAATTAAAATTTCAAAAGAAAAGAAAGAACGTTATACTGAAAATTTTTGAAAAAATAAACTTGAAACATGGATGAAATTGATGAAAAATATCAGAAATCTACCAACAACAGATGCTGGCGAGGATGTGGGGAAAAAGGGACACTAACCCACTGTTGGTGGGAATGCAAACTGGTCAAGCCACTATGGAAGTCAGTCTGGAGATTCCTCAGAAACCTGAAGATAACCCTACCTTTCGACCCAGCCATCCCACTCCTTGGAATTTACCCAAAGGAATTTAAATTGGCAAACAAAAAAGCGGTCTGCACCCTAATGTTTATCGCAGCTCAATTCACAATAGCTAAGACCTGGAACCAACCTAAATGCCCATCAACAGTAGACTGGATAAAGAAATTATGGGATATGTACTCTTTAGAATACTATACCGCAGTAAGAAACAATGAAATCCAGTCATTTGCAACAAAATGGAGGAATCTGGAACACATCATGCTGAGTGAAATAAGCCAGTCCCAAAGGGACAAATACCATATGTTCTCCCTGATCGGTGACAACTGACTGAACACCAAAAAGGAAACCTGTTGAAGTGAAATGGACACTATGGGAAACGGTGACTTGATCAGCATAGCCCTGACTGTTAATGAACAACTTAATACATTATCCCTCCTAGTAGTTTTTTTGTCTGTTCTACTTAATATGACTGGTTTAATTCTGTAATTAATACAGTTATTCTTAAGTGTTGAAATTTAACTGAAATGTGATCCCTGTTAAACATAAGAGTAGGAATAAGAGAGGGAAGAGATGTACAATTTGGGACATGCTCAAGCTGACTTGCCCCAAATGGTAGAGTTAGAAACATACCAGGGGACTCCAATTTAATCCCATCAAGGTGGCATGTACCAATGCCATCTCACCAGTCCAAGTGATCCATTTCAGTTCACAATTGATCATAATGAAAGGACTAAGAGTCAAAGGAAGCACATAAACAAGTCTAGTACCTGCTAATACTAACTGATAGAATAAATAAAGGGAGAGTGATCCAACATGGGAAGCGAGATACTCAGCAGACCCATAGAATGGCGGATGTCCTAAACAGCACTCTGGCCTCAGAATCAGCCCTAAAGGCACTCGGATCTGGCTGAAAAGCCCATGAGAGTATTTCAGGCATGGAAAGCCAAGACACTCTGGCAAAAAACAAACAAACAAACAAAAAAAAACACAAACCCTAAATGAAAGATCTCTGTGAGTGAGATCCCAGTGGAAAGAACAGGTCTTCAAAGAAGGAGGTACCTTTCTCTGAAGGGAGGAGAGAACCTCCACTTGTTGACTATGACCTTGTCTAAACAAGATAAGAGTCGGTGAACTCAAAAGGCTTCCATAGCCTTGGAAACTCATGACTGGTGCATAGGGAGATTACTGATGCCATAAACAGGAGTGTCAATTTGTAAAGTCAACAACAGGAGTCACTGTGCACTTACTCCTCATGTAGGATCTCTGTCCTTAATGTGCTGTACATTGAGACTTAATGCTATAATGAGTACTCAAACAGTATATTTCGCTTTGTGTTTCTATGGGGGTGCAAACTGTTGAAATCTTTACTTAATGTATACTAAACTGATCTTCTGTAAAAAAAAAAAAAAAAAAAAAAAGAAGAAATTATCAATTCCCAACTTGACTCTCACTGGGATTAAACATGACAATAGGTCTGATCTGATTTCATCATCATTTAAAAAATCATCTATTATTTTTCACTTTATGTTTCTGTGTGGGAGCAAATTGTTGAAATCTTTACTTAATGTATGCTAAACTCATCTTCTGTAGATAAAGAGAATCGAAAAAGAATCCTCATGTGAATGGAGGGGAGAGGGAGTGGGAAAGCGGAGGGATGCGGGTTGGGGGGAGGGATGCGGGGGAAGCCATTGTAATCCATAAGCTGTACTTTGGAAATTTATATTCACTAAATAAAAGTTAAAAAAAAGAAAAATATCAACCCATAGATTTAAGAAGCTCAACAAATCCTAAGAACAATTCTAAAAATGCATTTAAGGACAGTATGGGCAAACCTCTTAAGAAAAGAGATAAAATGTTCAAAGACGACAGAAACAAAATACATATAATTTAAAGGCTCAATATGGGGTCAACTCTGTGGCATAGTAGGTAAGGCCACCCCCCGCAGTGCCAGCATCTCATATGGGCGCTAGTTCGAGTCCCAGCTGCTCAACTTCTGATTCAGCTCTCTGCTATGGCCTGGGAAAGCAGTAGAAGATGGCCCAAGTCCTCTGCACCTGCGTGGGAGACTTGAAAGGAGCTCCTGGCTCCAGGCTTCAGATGGGCTCAGCTCCAACTATTTTGGCCATCTGGGGAGTGAACCAGTGAATGGAAGACCCCTCTCTCTGTCTCTGCCTCTGCCTCTCTGTAACACTTTCAAATAAATAAATGAATAAATCTTTTAAAAAAAAAAAGGCTGAATATGCAAACAGATGATACCAGACCAAATATAAGAAAAAAAGCTCAAACTGTTACCTATAGCAACAGCCCAGGAAGCCAGCCTACTTTCCATAAACAAAACTACAAACTCTGGAAACCATTCCATGAAGCCCAACGATGTCCTCTGAAATATTTGACTCCAAGTGGCCAGTAATCGAGCAGAACTGATTACTCCGGAAATTTTAGTCCCTGTTTCTAATTTAGGACCAATCTGAGAAACCTCTATGCACTCCAACTAATCACAAAGGATACCCAGTTCTAGTTAGCTGATATCCAACTTCCCTGCGCCAACAGATCCCAATGAAGACATACCTGAAGTCTTTCCCTTTTTTGTCACCATAAAGATTTGTGCTGCCTGCCTTAGAGTCTCTGCCAAATGCAAATGATGATGACTGATTTGGGTGCTTGTTTGGTGAGCTCTGAATGAATAGCCTTTGCCTATTCTCATTTGATCGGTTTTCATTTATTTACACAAAATGTACAGAGGAGCAGTAATAATAATCATGGCTCATTGCACATAAAAAGCTTCAAGCCAGAACACAATGGAACACAATCTTTATAATCAGTGAAAAAAGCTTTAGAAAAATTAATGTAAAATAAAGACAAACTCCATGAACAACACCATCAGAGAATTTGTCAGGGAATCTGACTTATGAGAAATGACAGGATCAGGCACTGCGGCATAGTAGGTAAAGCTGCCACTTGCAGTGCCAGCAGTCCATATGGGTGCCAGTTCAAGTCCCAGCTGCCCCACTTTAAACCCAGCTCTCTGTTATGGCTTGGGAAAGCAGTAGAAGATGGCCCATGTCCTTGGGCCCTGCGCCTGCATCAGAGACCCAGAAGAAGCTCCCTCCTGGCTCCTGGCTTTGGATCAGCACAGCTGATCCTGGGGAGTGAATCAGCAGATGGAAGACCTCTCTCTGCCTCTCTGCCTCTGCCTTGCTGCCTCTGCCTCTCTGAAACTCTGCCTTTCAAATAAATAAATAAAATCTTTAAAAAAAGAGAGAGGGGCGGCACCATGGCACAGTAGGTTACTCCTCCGACTGCGGAGCCAGCATCCCACATGGGCGCTGGTTCTAGTCCCGGCTGCTCCTCTTCCAACCCAGTTCTCTGCTATGGCCTGGGAAAGCAGTAGAAGATGGCCAGGTCCTTGGGCCCCTGTACCTACATGGGAGACCCAGAAGACGCTCCTGGCTCCTGGCTTTGGATCGGCACAGCTCCAGCCTTTGCGGCCATCTGGGGAGTGAACAACGGAAGGAAGACCTTTCTCTTTGTCTCTCTCTCACTGTCTGTAACTCTACCTCTCAAATAAATAAATAAAATCTTTAAAAAAAAGAGAAATCACAAAGTAAATTCTCCAAGACAGAAGTAAATGATTCCAGATGGAAATCCAGCTTAATAAAAAAGTGAAAAATATGATAAATGCATAAGAAATATGAAAAGGTAGAATGGCAGATGTCCTAAACAGCACTCTGGCCTCAGAATCAGCCCTTAAGGCATGCGGATCCAGCTGAAAAGCCCATGAGAGTATTTCAGGCATGGAAAGCCAAGACACTCTGGGGAAAAAAAAAAAAAAAAAAACTAAATGAAAGATCTCCGTGAGTGAGATCCCAGTGGAAAGAACGGGTCATCAAAGGAGGAGGTACCTTTCTCTGAAGGGAGGAAAGAACTTCTACTTTGGCCTTGTCTAAAAATTATCAGAGTCAGTGAACTCAGGGGGCTTCCATAGCCTTGGCAGCTCATGACAAGAGCCTAGCGTGATTACTGATGCCATAAACAAGAGTGTCAATTTGTTAAGTCAACAACAGGAGTCACTGTGCACTTACTCCTCATGTAGGATCTTTGTCCTTAGTGTGCTGTACATTGAGATTTAATGCTATAACTAGTACTCAAACAGTATTTTTCACTTTATGTTTCTGTGTGGGAGCAAACTGTTGAAATCTTTACTTAATGTATGCTAAACTGATCTTCTGTATATAAAGAGAAATGAAAATGAATCTTGATGTGAATGGAAGGGGAGAGGGAGTGGGAAAGGGGAGGGTTGCGGGTGGGAGGGATGTTATGGTGGGGAAGCCATTGTAATCCATATTCTGTACTTTGGAAATTTATATTCATTAAATAAAGTTAAAAAAAAGAAATATGAAAAGGTTATTCCTTTATGCCTCTTACTCTTAAGTCTATTAAGAGCAAAACTGATACAGACATGGAGTATATAAATATGAAGATGTGAAATGCATGACACAAGTACCACAAAAAACAGATAACAATTGGAAGTACATAATTTTAACATCCTTACAATAAAAATAAAACGGTGAAGTATGAATTCAAAAGACTGCTATAATAAGGTAGATACATATTGAGATTCCAAGATAGTTACCGAAAAAAATGGAGCTAAAAGTAGTCCAAGCAAGACAGAAATATTTTCAGACTTGAGATATATACATTAATATTACAAACATGGTGGAGGGATGTACCCAACTATATGAATATGGTGGCTTATATAGCTATAATATATACATATAAAATACACAAATTGTATTATACACAAATAAAACAAAATGAGAGAAAAAGGCACACCATTCCAATCCTAAACTTAAGGATGCAATATTAGCATCAGAAAAAGTAGGCCATAAGACAGACACATTACTAGAAATATATAGGATTATTTCATAAAGACAAAAGAATCAATATGTCAAGAAGATATGATTTTTTGGTGTGCACAAGAACAACAGACTAACAAAAGAAGTTTCAAAGTTTCAAATACATAGAATTAGAGAGATGAAAATGGAGACACTACCATTGACACCACAGAAACATGGAGAATTGATAGAGGTTACTATGAACAACTATATAGCAACAAATTCAATAGAAGAGATGGACAATTTCATGGTCAAAAACACCTTAATCATATTGAATCAGAAGGAAATAAAATACCTAACAGACCAATAATGAGTAGTATGAGTGAACAAGTGATAAAATATCTTCCTTAAAAGGGAGGCCCAGGACCAGGTGGTATTATTGTTGAATTTTTTCTTTAAAGATTTATTTATTTATTTGACAGGCAGAATTACAGAAAGGCAGAGGCAGACAGAGAGACAGAGGTTTTCCATCGTTGGTTCACTCCCCAGATGGCTGCAGCAGCTGGGCCCGGGCTGATCTGAAGATAGCAGCCAGTAGCCAGGAGCTTCTTCCAGGTCTCCCACTCAGGGGCAGGGGTCCAAGGACTTTGGGCCAACTTCTACTGCTTTCCCACACCATAGTAGAGGGCTGAATAGGAAGTGGAGCAGCCGGGACTTGAACCAGCACCCATATTGGATGTCGGCACTGCAGGTGGCAGCTTTACCTGCTAAGCCACAGTGCCAGCCCCTACTGTTGAATTCTACCAAACTTTTAAAGAACTAATGCCAACATTTCTTAAATTATTTCAAAAATGGAAGTGGAGGGAAATCTCAAATTCATTCTATGAAGCCAGCATTATCGTGATATAAAACCAACCACCACACACACACACAACACACACACACACAAAAGTGACAGATCAATACACTTGATAAACACAGACATAAAAAATTCTCCATAAAATACTAGCAAATTGAATATAGGAACACATTAAAAAGACCATTCATGGGGCCGATGCTGTGATGTATTGGGCTAAGTCTCCACCTACAGTGCCAGCATCCCACATGGGCTCCGGTTCCAACCCCAGCTGCTACTTTCAATCCAGCTCTCTGCTATGGTTTTATGATCTGGGAAAGCAGGAGGCTGGCCCAAGTGCTTGAGCCCCTTCACCCACATGGGAGACATGGAAGACACTCTTGGCTCCTGGCTGCTGGCTTCCATCTGCTAAGCTCTGGCCAGTGCGCCAATTTGGCTAGTGAACCAGCAGATGAAAGACCTTTCTCTTTGTCTCTCCCTGTCTCTGTAACTCTACCTCTCAAATAAATAAATAAGTAATATTTTTGAAAAGATCATTTACCATGATCAAAATGGATTTATCCTAGAAGTAAATAGAAGTCAATATATAAAAAATCAACATGATACACTCCATTGACAGAATAAAAAACAAAAATCATATAATCATTTCAATAGACACAGAAAAAACATTTGATAAAATTGAATATTTCCTAATGGTAAAAACTCTGACAAATAGTATAGAAGGAGCATATCACAACATAATAAATTCCATATATAACAACCCAACATCACATTGAATGAGAAAAAGCTGAAGGCTTTCCCTCTAAGATCAGGAACAAGACAAGGATATCCAAATTCACTACTTTTATTTAAGATAGTACTGGATATCTTAGTTTAAATATTATGCAAGGCAAAGAAATAAAAGGCAACCAAATTGGAAAGGATGTATTCAACCTGTCACTGTTTACAGATGGTATAATCTCATATATAAAAAAATCCCAAAGATTCCACCAATAATCTATTAGAACTAATAAACAAATTGAATCAGGTTTCAGGATACAAAATCCATGTACAAAAATCAATAGTGTTGTTATACACCAAAAATGAATCATCAGAAAAAGAAATCATATAGCAATCCCAATTCTGATAGCTATAGAAAATAAAATACCTGGAAATAATTTTACCCAAAGAAACAGAAGAGTTCTACAATGAAAATTACAAGTCAGTGATGAAATATATTAAAGAAGAAAAAAACAAATGGAAACACAGACCATGCTCATGAACTGGAAAAATCAATATTGTCAAAATGTGCATACCCCAAAGTGATTTACAGCTTCAATCCAATTTCTATCAAAAATTTCAATGACATTTTTGCACAGAACTAGAAAAAACATAACCAAAATTTGTATGAAAGCACAAAAGACCCTGAATAGCCCAAGTGATTTTGGGCAAAAAGAAAAAAGCAGGAAGTATTACCTACCTGGCATTAAAATATATTACAAAGCTATAGTAATTAAAATAGCAGGGTATTGTCATCTAAACAAATTCATAGTTTAATAAAACAGACTAGACATCCTGGAGGTAAACCCACATGTCTACAGACAACTGGTCTTTAGCAAAGGCGCTAAATTCACGCATTTGAAAAGGACCATTGTTTTAATACATGGTGCTGGGAAACTTGAATATCTACATGCAGAATGATGAAACTAGACCCCTATCTCTGAACATTTACAAAAAAATCAGCTCAAAATGGATTAAAGACCTAAATATGAGACCTGAAACTTAGAAGCAAATTAGAAGAAAACAAAGGCAAAACACTTCAGGAAATTGTAATACACAAGGATATTCTGGATCAGATTCCAGCATACTGAATAAATATAAAAATAGACAAATAAAATTTCACCAAGCAAACAAGATTTGCAAAGCAAAGGAAGCAGTCAACATAGTCAAAAGACACCTATAGAATGTGAGAAAATATTTCCAACCTATAAATCTGACAAGGGGTTAGTACCCAATATTTATAAATAGAACTCAAACAACTCAATAGCAAAGAATCAAACAATACAATTAAAAAATGGGCAAAGATACATACATTTCTCTAAAAATACATTTCTCAAAGGGAGACATACAAATGGCTAACAAGTACATGCACACTAAAATGCTCAACATCACTAATCATTAGGGAAATGCCAATCAGAACCACTAAGAGAAATCATCTCACTCTGGTAAGACTGGCTCTTGTCAAAAAAAAAAAAAAATGATAAATATTGGTGAGGAATCAGAAAAAAGGGAATCCTGGTATATCCATGGTAGGAGTGTAAATTAGTATAGCCATTGTCGAAATCAGTATGGAAGCTCCTCAAAAAATTAAACACAGTATTACCATACAGTCGAGGAAACCCATTTCTGGGTATATATCTAAGGGAAATGAAATTCATCTACAAAACAGACATCTGGGCTCTCGTGTTTATTGCAGCACTATTCATAATAGCCAGGAAATAGATGCAGTCTAAGTGTCCATCAATTGATGAATGGACAAAGGAAATGTGGAATATATATGTACACAACAGACTGTTGATCATAAAAAATGAAATCTTTGTTATTTGCTACAACATAGATGGAACTGGAGGTCATTATGTTAAGTGAAAAAACCAAGCACATAAAGACAAATATCACATTACTTCACTTACTTATAGAATTTAAGAAACAGGTACTCTTAAAAAGGCTAAAAATACAATCGTGATTACCAGAGGCTGAGGAGGAGAATGGTCGGATAGCAAAAATGTTGGTTTGTGGGTACCGAGTTATAATTTGGTAGAAGTAAGAGGTCCTAGGTTTTTATGGAACAGTAAGATGAAGATAGATAATATGTATTTTTAAAAAAAAAAAAACCTAGAAGGTAGGATTCCTGCATGTTTTCACTATAAAGAAAAGTAAAATGCCTGAAAAGATGAATGTATTTTCCTTGACTAGACATTACACAATGTATACATGTAAGAAAATATATATTATGCACCATATAGTAGTTCATAAATATATAATATATACCTGTTATTCTTACAATAAAATATAAAATATTTTATTAAATTTAAAAGCAATTATACAATATGTCTTATTCTCAGGTGCAAGTCAATATTCATCAAGTTGGAGTTGGCGAACTCAAAAGGCTTCCATAGCCTTGGCAACTCATGACAAGAGCCTCGGGTGATTACTGATGCCATAAACAAGAGTGTCAATTGTTAAGTCAATAACAGGAGTCACTGTGTACTTCCTCCTCATATAGGATCTCTGTCCTTAATGTTTTGTACTATGTGAATTAACAGTATAACTAGTACTCAAACAGTACTTTACACTTTGTATTTCTGTGTGGGTGGGTGCAAACTGTTGAAACCTTTACTTAGTAATATACTAAATTGATCTTCTGTATATAAAGATAACTGAAAATGAATCTTGATGTGAATGGGATGAGAGAGGGAGTGGGAGATGGGATGGTTGCAGGTGGGAGGGAGGTTATGAGGGGAAAAAGCCACTGTAATCCAAAAGCTGTACTTTGGAAATTTATATTTATTAAATAAAAGTTAAAAAACTATTTTATTTGAATATTAAGAGAAATTAAAGCTGCATTTGAATAGAAATATACAGTTTCTTAAAGCTACAAAAAATTTAACATGAACTAAACAGAATAAAGTAACACAAAAAATAAGAGAAGTCAATTAAATAGAAAATATAAAGATGAAGAAATAGAGCTAGAAGTTGATTCTTTGTCAACATTAATAAAATAAAATTAGTCATAAAACATAAATTATTTCATAATTTATCATGAATATAATAAAAAGAAAATTATCAATATCAGAATAACAGGGGACATCACTACAAATTTTATAGAAATGCAAAGATAATGAGTTAGTTTCTGAACATTTAAAGCCAAGAAATAAGGTTAAATGGAAATATCCCTTTATAGACACAACTGTAAAAAAATTTAACTCTATTTAGCTTGTTTTTTTTAAAGATTTATTTTATTTATTTGAAAGACAGAGTTACAGAGAGAGGCAGAGAGCAAGAGCGAGAGAGAGAGGGAGAGGTCTTCCATCTGCTGATTCACTCCCCAGATGGCCGCAATGGCCAAAACTGCACCAATCCACAGCCAGGAGCCAGGAGCTACTTCCAGGTCTCCCACGCAGGCACAGTGGCGCAAAGGACCTGGGCCATCTTCTACAGCTTTCCCAGGTCATAGCAGAGAGCTAGATTGGAAGAGGAGCAGCTGGGATTAGAACCAGTGCCCATGTGGGATGCCGGCACTTCAGGCAAGGGCATTAACCTGCTGCACCACAGCGCTGGCCCCAGCCTGTTTCATTTTAAATAGTAATCCTATAAAATTATAGGAACAAGGAATATAATCTAATAATAGATGTGCATTTCTGTCAAGAAAGTTACAATAGATAACGTTTTATAAACAACTAGGTGTAGTCATTTACCCATAAGATTTACATAGTTGAAATAATGAAACATTTTTTCTTTCTTTCTTTTTTTTCTTAGTCAAGAAATGTGATATAACTAAATTGGAAGGATATGGGAGAGATGATGAGTGAGTGCTAGATCATTCAAATATAACATCTAAACAGAGAGAAAAGGACAGTAAGAGGCAGTTACTTAGAAATGCATTTGAAAATAAGAAAAACTGCTAAAATAGTTTAAGGTAGTTACTTTTATATAGCAGAAAAAGGAGATAATAGGCAAGTAATGGATTATTTTGCATGTATTATAGTAATATTTGTGATTTTAAATGATCACATGCATTAACCATGTTATATTAATAAGCTCAAAATAGAATATTTGAAAATCACAAAAAGGTCTACAGAAAAGAAAAATCATATTTTGTATATCTTAGAGGTGATATTCTTATTTTGTTTGTTTAGGCAGAGAGACTGAGTGACAGCTCCCATCTACAGGTTCAAATCCTCCAGTGCTTGCAATGGCCAGGGCTGAAGCAAGGAACTGGAAATTTTATGTAGGTCTTTCATGTAGGTGGCAGAACCCCAATTACTTGTGTCCTCAATGCAGGAAACTGGACTCAGGAACCAGAGCTGGGTATCAAAACCAGGCACTGTGATGTAGAATACAGTTGTCTTATCAACTGTCTTAAGTATAGGTTAAATGCCACCCCAACACCCTATTTTGTTGAAGTATTGTACAATAAACACACAAAAAAAACCCTGCTTCATTAAGTCAGAAATAGAATATGTACCTACAATTTTACAACATCAATGGTCACCTAAAATTAACATTTTCCCATATCATTGGCTATGATTCAAAACTACTATTCTTAATGGCAACAAAACATTCTATCCCTAAGGATTTTCAATCATTAAATAAATATTATTAGCACCTAATATGTTTTAGGGATGGTTCTAGGTACTCTATACTCATCAATGAAAAAAACAAACAAGCAAGCATCACGTTTGATTTCATTATTTCATTATTGCAGATCATTTAGGTTTACTTACTTTGTTGTTTTTATGGTATTTCAGTGAATATCTTTCCTGCTACATTTATCTATGACTATTGTTTTAGGATATGTTTCTGAAAGTAAGTCCTGGAAATGAAGCTAGTATTCATTTTTTAACTTACATTTTATTTAATAAATATAAATTTTGAAAGTACAACTTTTGGATTATAGCAGCTTTTCCCCTCATAATCTCCCTCTCACCCATGAGCACCCCATCTCCCACTCCCTCTCCCATTCTTCATCAAGATTCATTTTCTTTCTTTTTTTTTTTTTATTTGACAGGTAGAGTTATAGACAGTGAGAGAGAGACAGAGAGGAAGGTCTTCCTTCCGTTGGTTCACTCCCCAAATGGCCACTATGGCTGGCGCTGCTCTGATCCGAAGCTAGGATCCAGGTGCTTCCTCCTGGTCTCCTATGTGGGTGCAGGGGCCCAAGCACTTGGGCCATCCTCCACTGCCCTCCCGGGCCACAGCAGAGAGCTGGACTGGAAGAGGAACAACTGGGACTAGAACCCAGTGCCCATATGGGATGCTGTGCCGCAGGCAGATGATTAACCAAGTGAGCCATTGCGCCAGCCCCAAGATTCATTTTCAATTATCTTTATATACAGAAGATCAATTTAGTATATACTAAGTAAGATTTCAACAGTTTGCACCCACACAGATACACAAAGTATAAAGTACTGTTTGAGTAGTAGTTTTACCGTTAATTTGCATAGTACAACACATTAAGGACAGAGATCCTACATGGGGAGTAGGTGCACAGTGACTCCCATTGTTGATTTAACAATTGACACTATTATTCATGACATCAGTAATCACCCGAGGCTCTTGTCATGAGCTGCCAAGGCTATGAAAGCCTTTTGAGTTCACAAACTCTAACCTTATTTAGACAAGGCCATAATCAAAGTGGAAGTTCTCTCCTCCCATCAGAGAAAGGTACCTCCTTCTTTGATGGCCCATTCTTTCCGCTGGGATCTCACTCACAGAGATCTTTTATTTAGGTTTTTTTTTTTTTTTTTTTTTTTTGCCACAGTGCGTTGGCTTTCCATGCCTGAGAAACTCTCATGGGCTTTTTAGCCAGATCTGAATGTCTTAAGGGCTGATTCTGAGGCCAGAGTGCTGTTTAGGGTATCTGCCATTTTATGAGTCTGCTGTGTATCCCGCTTTCCATGTTGGATCCTTCTATCCTTTCTAATTCTATCAGTTATTATTAGCAGAGACTAGTCTTGTTTATGTGATCCCTTTGACACTTAATCCTATCATTATGATCAATTATGAACTTAAACTGATCACTTTGACTAATAGGAAAGCATCAGTACATGCCATCTTGATGAGATTGATTTGAAATCCCCTGGCCCGTTTCTAGCTTTACTATTAGGGGTAAGTCTGAGTGTGAAGCTAGTATTCATACATGTGAATATTTCAGTTTCTTGAACCATACTGGTGGCATTTCCTACAAGAAATGTAACAAGTTTTATTTTCACCAGAATATGGGACTGTCTTCTATTCATTAACTGTAACTGTATCACAATAATTCCATTGTCTTATAAAAATCTTTTTCAGTATGATGAGGAAATGAGGACTCTTTAATTGCTTTCCATTCTCTTCTTTATTTATGACTTTGAAGTGTTCTCATATTATCTTTCTAATTGTATGTTTTTCAAATTTTTGGGTGAGTTGGTTTTATATCTTATTATCTCCGGCCCTTTTTTACACTATAAAAGGGAATAAAACAAGTTTTATGTTTAGCTTTCAAGGAGAAAACGCAAGCAAAATGATTTTATTTTTTAGGTGCTGGAACAGGAAAAGGGCAAACAGCTCACATGACCCACCAGAGGTACGTGAGGTTTTTATAGGTTTTATAGGTACCCTAAGAAATCTTGTCAGCTCCTGGATTGTTTTACTTACTTTAACTGATAAAATTTCAATTATCAGCTTTTACATGAGCTATCCATTTATAGCTTATCTAATTGTAAGCAATATTTTGCAAATCATGAAACAAATGCAACCATAAAGATAATTAAGGTGCATTTTATAATAGAGGGGAGGTACAAGTAGTATAGCCCAGGAAAAGACTGAAGTTTTGCAGGTACGAAGAATTAAGAGTACAGTAAAGCACAGTAAAATACATGCAAAATTACCTCTTTAAACTCTTTTCTCCTATTAAACAATTCTTAAGTAAAAATTCTTTTAAGGAAGAAACATATTTCTAATAATTTCATTAAAAAGCAGTCTTACTTATCCATATTTCTTCTGGTATATAGGGTTTAGAGTTTTAGTTTATACCATGTAATCAAGCTTTTGGGCAATAAATTTCAAGATCATAGATATGTTGTCCACATATTTATTGCTATGGTCCTGGCATTACACAAGTCTGACTCATAGTTAAATGCTTCATTGTTGAGCAATCAATGGAATATTTTAAAACCCGGTACACTAAAATTATACCTTCTCAGTCATATTTATGAAATTCATGAAATGCTTGTAGAAATACTAAGCAAAAAAATCTTCATTCATTATATTTTGTCAGTTGAAGAAAAGGAGGAAAGGGGCCACATGCAGGTCATATTTTGGCAAAATTACGAAATCCCAATGCATGTTCTCATCTAGTGCTCTTTTTCCTCCAATTTAAAAAACATTCAAGTGGATAATTACCAGATCTGAGCAATGAGATTATTAGTGAATTCTGGTACTTTCTCTATTTGTGCATATGCTTGAAATTTTTATGTGTTTTATATATTTATAAAAATATATTATTTCACATATAAGTCCATCAACTCAACAACTAACCTCCAAGTTCTAAGCTTTAAGGTTCTAGCTGCAGAGCCTTTCCAGCTGGTAGTTAGCAACTAATATTTGTAGAAGGGTGGAGGATAATTGTTTTCTTTTGATAAGGGAGAAAACACAAGACCTTTCAGATCAAAAAAGTATGATGGCAAAAATTTATATACCAGGATAGGTGAATGAAAAAGACACTTTTAACAGAACAGTCAGTATCATGCGGGATACTTGTGAGCAAACCATAGCAACGCTGGCTACTTGCAAAAGGGGAATCCTCTGCTCAGGTGAGTTATTTATAGTTTTCCCTTTCTCTGTGGAAATGCAGCTTCCCACCAACACTGAGTACCTAGATTCTTGGTTTGGCAAAGCAGAGTATGACAGAGCATGATCCTCTGCTCAATTGTGGCCAGGGACCATTTTAAAATACACAAATTCATCATCTTATACCCATTCATGGTAGCCAAGAAAAACCATTATTAGCCTCCTCCAAACCCTTCATATTAGCAATAGTCCATTCTGCTTTCTCAAAAGGTCTTCCTGGATATTGTAAAATATGATTATTCAGCAACATGTGGCAAAAATATTGCTGACTAATTTGCTGAATAAATTCTGGGGCAGTTCACTTAAATGCTCCAAAGAATGATGCAGTATTCCCTTATTTTTTTTTTTTTTGCAAATGCATTCATAATTATATTGGCTAATCAGAAAAAAAAATCCCAGAACTTTGGGGAAGATGCACGCATGGCCCTCTCCACATTTGCCAACAAGATGACACCATGATTCTAATTTCACTTTTCACCTTGGCAAGAAGATGGGGCTGGGCTGGAATGAATAAAAAAATTTTAAAAAAAGTGTCATTTCTAATAAGATTTGCAACCATGGACTCTTCAAAGTATTGTAACTGCAGGAGACTTCCAGACTAACAGGCACTTTAGTTCTTCAAAAGTCACCTGAGCTGCATTACAAGAAGACAGGGCAGTCACCTGAGCAACCTAGATGAGTGCCTCCTATGCACCAGAGTTCAAAGATGGGCTCCTTAATTCTTTCACACAGATGTGAGCTGCTGCTTTCTTTTACATAAAATGGCTAATAATATTTAATAGCACAAAAATATTTAATACGTCCCGGGCACTTAGACACAAAGATTCTGTAACATTGGATAGCTAGAAACAATTCTGATAAAATAGAAAGCAACATATTTTTATCAACAAAATGACTACCAAAGTTACATCAAAGGGAGAAATTTCTATTATCCTGTTTTGATCACGATACATTATTTACATGCATTGAAGTGT